>NW_024376641.1:0-35682 GCF_016808335.1 Panicum virgatum
GTTGCGTCTTATTTTTTCGCAACGATCTTGCCCAATCCACTTCTTTAGGCCCAAAATAAGTTTCTGGGTTTTCGCGCGATTCGTTCCGGGTGGTAGTTGTTATATCGGGTTTTGGGGTGCATAAAATGCACCATTTGTGCTTCCGAAGTTGCGTCTTGTTTTTTCGCAACATTGCCCAATCCACTTTCTTTAGGCTCAAAACAATGTTTCTGGGTGGTTTCGCGCGATTCCGTTGCCGGGTGGTAAGTTGTGATCGGGTTTTGGGGTGCATAAAATGCACCACTTTGTGCTTTCGAAGTTGCGTCTTGTTTTTTCGCAACGAAACATGCCCAATCCCTTCTTTAGGCCCAAAACATGTTTCTGGGTGGTTTTGCGTGATTCCCGTTGCCGAGGAGGTACAAGTTGTGAGAGCTCGGGTTTTGGGTGCATAAAATGCAACACTTTGTGATTCCAAAGTTGCGTCTTTTTTTTTTCGTAACGATCTTGCCCAATCCACTTCTTTATGCCAAAACTAGTTTCTGGGTGGTTTCCGCGCGATTTCCGTTGGGAGGTACCCTTTGGTGAGAACGGGTGCACTACTCTTTATCTTTCCGAAGTTGCGTCTTGGTTTTCAGCAACAAACATGCCCAATCCAGTTCTTGAGGCCCAAAACTAAGTATCTGGGTGGTTTCTGCTCGATTCCGTTGCCTGGGTGAGGTACAAGTTTGTTCGAGATCAGGGTTTTGGGGTGCATACAATGCACAACTGTGTGCTTCCGAAGTTGCATCTTGTTTTTTCGCAAACCAACATGCCCAACTCCACATTCTTGAGGCCCAAAATTACGTTTATTAAGTTCTGGGTGGTTTCGCGCTGATTCCTGTTACCGGGAGGTGACCCTGTTGTGAAGATCGGATTTTGGGGTGCAGTAAAATGTCACCACTTTATGCTTCCGAAGTTGCGTCCTTGTTTTTTTTCGCAACGAACATTACCCAAATTCCAGCGTCTTCGAGGCCCACAAACTAAGTTTCTGGTGGTTTTCGCTGCGAATTCTGTTCGGTTGTCCCGGATGGTACCCGTTGTGAGATCCGGTTTTGGGGTGCATACAATGCACCACTTTGTGCTACCGAAGTTGCGTCTTGTTTTTTCGCAACCAACATGCCCAATCCACTTCTTTAGGCCCAAAATTAAGTTTATGGGTGGTTTTGCGCTATTCCGTTGCCGGGTGGTACAAGTTGTGAGATCGGGTTTTGGGGTGAATAAAATGCACCACTTTGTGCTTCCGAAGTTGCGTCTTTGTTTTCGCAACGAAATTGCCCAACCCACTTTTTTTGGGCCCAAAACTAAGTTTTCTGGGTGGTTTCGTGCGATTCCGTTGCCGGGAGGTACCTGTTGTGAGATCGGGTTTTGGGGTGCATACAGTCCACCACTTTATGCTTCCGAAGTTGCGTCTTGTTTTTTTCGCAACGAACATGCCCAACCCACTTCTTTAGTCCCAAAACTAAGTTTCTGGGTGGTTTCGCGCGTTTCCGTTGCCGGGAGGTACCCGTTGTGAGATCGGGTTTTTGGCGTGCATACAATGCACCACATTGTGCTTTCGAAGTTTCGTCTTGTTTTTTTCGCAACGAACATGCCCAATCCACTTCTTTAGGCCCAATACTAAGTTTCTGGGTGGTTTCGCGCGATTCCGTTGCCGGGGGGTACCCGTTGTGAGATCGGGCTTTAGGGTGCATAAAATGCACCACTTTGCGCTTCCGAAGTTGCGTCTTGTTTTTTCGCAACGAACATGCCCAATCCACTTCTTGAGGCCCAAAACTAGGTTTCTGGGAGGTTTCGCGCGATTCCGTTACCGGGAGGTATCCGTTGTGAGATCGGGTTTTGGGGTGCATGAAATGCACCACTTTGTGCTTCCGAAGTTGCGCCTTGTTTTTTTCGCAACGAACTTGCCCAATTCACTTCTTCAGGCCCAAAACTAAGTTTCTGGGTGGTTTCGCGCGATTCCGTTGCCGGGAGGTACAAGTTGTGAGATCGGGTTTTGGGGTGCATAAAATGCAACACTTTGTGATTCCGAAGTTGCGTCTTGTTTTTTCGCAACGATCTTGCCCAATCCACTTCTTTAGGCCCAAAACTAAGTTTCTGGGTGGTTTCACGCGATTCCGTTGCCTGGAGGTACCCGTTGCGAGAACGGGTGCACTGCTTTATGCTTCCGAAGTTGCGTCTTGTTTTTTCGCAACGAACATGCCCAATCCACTTCTTTAGGCCCAAAACAATGTTTCTGGGTGGTTTCGCGCGATTCCGTTGCCGGATGGTACAAGTTGTTATATCGGGTTTTGGGGTGCATAAAATGCACCACTTTGTGCTTCCGAAGTTGCGTCTTGTTTTTTCGCAACGAACATGCCCAATCCACTTCTTGAGGTCCAAAACTAAGTTTCTGGGTGGTTTCGTGCGATTCCGTTTCCGGGAGGGTACCCGTTGTGAGATCGGGTTTTGGGGTGCATAAAATGCACCACTTTGTGCTTCTGAAGTTGCGCCTTGTTTTTTCGCAACGAACTTGCTCAATTCACTTCTTCAGGCCCAAAACTAAGTTTCTGGGTAGTTTCGCGCGATTCCGTTGCCACGAGGTACCCGTTGTGAGATCGGGTTTTGGGGTGCATACAATGCACCACTTTATGCTTCCGAAGTTGCGTCTTGTTTTTTCGCAACCAAGATGCCCAATCCACTTCTTTAGGCCCAAAATTAAGTTTATGGGTGGTTTTGCGCGATTCCGTTGCCGGGTAGTACCCGTTGTGAGATCCGGTTTTGGGGTGCATACAATGCACCACTTTGTGCTAGCGAAGTTGCGTCTTGGTTTTTCGCAACCAACATGCCCAATCCACTTCTTTAGGCCCAAAATTAAGTTTATGGGTGGTTTTGCGCGATTCCGTTGCCGGGTGGTACAAGTTGTGAGATCGGGTTTTGGGGTGAATAAAATGCACCACTTTGTGCTTCCGAAGTTGCGTCTTGTTTTCGCAACGAAATTGCCCAACCCACTTTTTTTGGCCCAAAACTAAGTTTCTGGGTGGTTTCGTGCGATTCCGTTGCCGGGAGGTACCTGTTGTGAGATCGGGTTTTGGGGTGCATACAGTCCACCACTTTATGCTTCCGAAGTTGCGTCTTGTTTTTTCGCAACGAACATGCCCAACCCACTTCTTTATTCCCAAAACTAAGTTTCTGGGTGGTTTCGCGCGTTTCCGTTGCCGGGAGGTACCCGTTGTGAGATCGGGTTTTGGCGTGCATACAATGCACCACATTGTGCTTTCGAAGTTTCGTCTTGTTTTTTCGCAACGAACATGCCCAATCCACTTCTTTAGGCCCAATACTAAGTTTCTGGGTGGTTTCGCGCGATTCCGTTGCCGGGGGGTACCCGTTGTGAGATCGGGCTTTAGGGTGCATAAAATGCACCACTTTGCGCTTCCGAAGTTGCGTCTTGTTTTTTCGCAACGAACATGCCCAATCCACTTCTTGAGGCCCAAAACTAGGTTTCTGGGAGGTTTCGCGCGATTCCGTTACCGGGAGGTATCCGTTGTGAGATCGGGTTTTGGGGTGCATGAAATGCACCACTTTGTGCTTCCGAAGTTGCGCCTTGTTTTTTCACAACGAACTTGCCCAATTCACTTCTTCAGGCCCAAAACTAAGTTTCTGGGTGGTTTCGCGCGATTCCGTTAACACGAGGTACCCGTTGTGAGATCGCGTATTGGGGTGCATACAATGCACCACTTTATGCTTCCGAAGTTGCGTCTTGTTTTTTCGCAACGAACATGCCCAATCCACTTCTTGAGGCCCAAAACTAAGTTTCTGGGTGGTTTCGAGCGATTCCGTTGCCGGGAGGTACCCGTTGTGAGATCCGGTTTTGGGGTGCATACAATGCACCACTTTGTGCTACCGAAGTTGCGTCTTGTTTTTTTCGCAACCAACATGCCCAATCCACTTGTTTAGGCCAAAATTTAGTTTATGGGTGGTTTTGCGCGATTCCGTTGCCGGGTGGTACAAGTTGTGAGATCGGGTTTTGGGGTGCATAAAATGCACCACTTTGTGCTTCCGAAGTTGCGTCTTGTTTTCGCAACGAAATTGCCCAACCCACTTTTCTTGGCCCAAAACTAAGTTTCTGGGTGGTTTCGTGCGATTCCGTTGCCGGGAGGTACCTGTTGTGAGATCGGGAATTGGGTGCATACAGTCCACCACTTTATGCTTCCGAAGTTGCGTCTTGTTTTTTCGCAACGAACATTACCAACCCACTTCCTTATTCCCAAAACTAAGTTTCTGGGTGGTTTCGCGCGATTCCGTTGTCGGGAGGTACCCGTTGTGAGATCGGGTTTTGGGGTGCATAAAATGCACCACTTTGTGCTTCCGAAGTTGCGTCTTTTTGTCGCAACGAACATGCCCAATCCACTTCTTTAGGCCCAAAACTAAGTTTCTGGGTGGTTTCGCGCGATTTCGTTGCTGGGAGGTACCCGTTGTGAGATCGGGTTTTGGCGTGCATACAATGCACCACATTGTGCTTCCGAAGTTGCGTCTTGTTTTTTCACAACGAACATGCCCAATCCACTTCTTTAGGCCCAATACTAAGTTTCTGGGTGGTTTCGCGCGATTCCGTTGCCGGGAGGTACCCGTTGTGAGATCGGGCTTTAGGGTGCATAAAATGCACCACTTTGCGCTTCCGAAGTTGCGTCTTGTTTTTTCGAAACGATCATGCCCAATCGACTTCTTTAGGCCCAAAACTAAGTTTCTGGGTGGTTTTGCGTGATTCCGTT
Organism: Panicum virgatum; assembly: GCF_016808335.1. Lineage (NCBI taxonomy): Eukaryota > Viridiplantae > Streptophyta > Magnoliopsida > Poales > Poaceae > Panicum > Panicum virgatum. Next base: position 4,767 of record NW_024376641.1, read on the forward strand.
GCCGGGAGGTACAAGTTGTGAGATCGGGTTTTGGGGTGCATAAAATGCAACACTTTGTGATTCCGAAGTTGCGTCTTGTTTTTTCGAAACGATCTTGCCCAATCCACTTATTTAGGCCCAAAACTAAGTTTCTGGGTGGTTTCACGCGATTCCGTTGCCTGGAGGTACCCGTTGTGAGAACGGGTGCACCGATTCATGCTTCCGAAGTTGCGTCTTGTTTTTTCGCAACAAACATGCCCAATCCACTTCTTTAGGCCCAAAACAATGTTTCTGGGTGGTTTCGCGCAATTCCGTTACCGGGGGGTACCCGTTGTGAGATCGGGTTTTGGGGTGCATACAATGCACCACTTTGCGCTTCCGAAGTTGCGTCTTGTTTTTTTGAAACGATCATGCCCAATCGACTTCTTTAGGCCCAAAACTTAGTTTCTTGGTGGTTTTGCGTGATTCCGTTGCCGGGAGGTACAAGTTGTGAGATCGGGTTTTGGGGTGCATAAAATGCAACACTTTGTGATTCCGAAGTTGCGTCTTATTTTTTCGCAACGATCTTGCCCAATCCACTTCTTTAGGCCCAAAACTAAGTTTCTGGGTGGTTTCGCGCGATTACGTTCTCGGGTGGTACAAGTTGTTATATCGGGTTTTGGGGTGCATAAAATGCACCAGTTTGTGCTTCCGAAGTTGCGTCTTGTTTTTTCGCAACAAACATGCCCAATCCACTTCTTTAGGCTCAAAACAATGTTTCTGGGTGGTTTCGCGCGATTCCGTTGCCGGGTGGTAAAAGTTGTTATATCGGGTTTTGGGGTGCATAAAATGCACCACTTTGTGCTTTCGAAGTTGCGTCTTGTTTTTTCGCAACGAACATGCCCAATCCACTTCTTTAGGCCCAAAACAATGTTTCTGGGTGGTTTTGCGTGATTCCGTTGCCGGGAGGTACAAGTTGTGAGATCGGGTTTTGGGGTGCATAAAATGCAACACTTTGTGATTCCAAAGTTGCGTCTTGTTTTTTCGTAACGATCTTGCCCAATCCACTTCTTTAGGCCCAAAACTAAGTTTCTGGGTGGTTTCGCGCGATTCCGTTGCCTGGAGGTACCCGTTGTGAGAACGGGTGCACTGCTTTATGCTTCCGAAGTTGCGTCTTGTTTTTTCACAACAAACATGCCCAATCCACTTCTTTAGGCCCAAAACAATATTTCTGGGTGGTTTCGCGCGATTCCGTTGCCGGGTGGTACAAGTTGTTATATCGGGTTTTGGGGTGCATAAAATGCACCACTTTGTGCTTCCGAAGTTGCGTCTTGTTTTTTCGCAACGAACATGCCCAATCCACTTCTTGAGGCCCAAAATTAAGTTTCTGGGTGGTTTCGCGCGATTCCGTTACCGGGAGGTACCCGTTGTGAGATCGGGTTTTGGGGTGCATAAAATGCACCACTTTGTGCTTCCGAAGTTGCGCCTTGTTTTTTCGCAACGAACTTGCCCAATTCACTTCTTCAGGCCCAAAACTAAGTTTCTGGGTGGTTTCGCGCGATTCTGTTGCCACGAGGTACCCGTTGTGAGATCAGGTTTTGGGGTGCATACAATGCACCACTTTATGCTTCCGAAGTTGCGTCTTGTTTTTTCGCAACCAACATAACCAATCCACTTCTTTAGGCCCAAAATTAAGTTTATGGGTGGTTTTGCGCGATTCCATTGCCGGGTGGTACCCGTTGTGATATCCGGTTTTGGGGTGCATACAATGCACCACTTTGTGCTACCGAAGGTGCGTCTTGTTTTTTCGCAACCAACATGCCCAATCCACTTCTTTAGGCCCAAAATTAAGTTTATGGGTGGTTTTGCGCGATTTCGTTGCCGGGTGGTACCTGTTGTGAGATCGGGATTTGGGGTGCATACAGTCCACCACTTTATGCTTCCGAAGTTGCGTCTTGTTTTTTCGCAACGAACATGCCCAACCCACTTCCTTATTCCCAAAACTAAGTTTCTGGGTGGTTTTGCGCGATTCCGTTGTCGGGAGGTACCCGTTGTGAGATCGGGTTTTGGGGTGCATAAAATGCACCACTTTGTGCTTCTGAAGTAGCGTCTTTTTGTCGCAACGAACATGCCCAATCCACTTCTTTAGGCCCAAAACTAAGTTTCTGGGTGGTTTCGCGCGATTTCGTTGCTGGGAGGTACCCGTTGTGAGATCGGGTTTTGGCGTGCATACAATGCACCACATTGTGCTTCCGAAGTTGCGTCTTGTTTTTTCGCAACGAACATGCCCAATCCACTTCTTGAGGCCCAAAATTAAGTTTCTGGGTGGTTTCGCGCGATTCCGTTACCGGGAGGTACCCGTTGTGAGATCGGGTTTTGGGGTGCATAAAATGCACCACTTTGTGCTTCCGAAGTTGCGCCTTGTTTTTTCGCAACGAACTTGCCCAATTCACTTCTTCATGCCCAAAACTAAGTTTCTGGGTGGTTTCGCGCGATTCTATTGCCACGAGGTACCCGTTGTGAGATCACGTTTTGGGGTGCATACAATGCACCACTTTATGCTTCCGAAGTTGCGTCTTGTTTTTTCGCAACCAACATAACCAATCCACTTCTTTAGGCCCAAAATTAAGTTTATGGGTGGTTTTGCGCGATTCCATTGCCGGGTGGTACCCGTTGTGAGATCCGGTTTTGGGGTGCATACAATGCACCACTTTGTGCTACCGAAGGTGCGTCTTGTTTTTTCGCAACCAACATGCCCAATCCACTTCTTTAGTCCCAAAATTAAGTTTATGGGTGGTTTTGCGCGATTTCGTTGCCGGGTGGTACCTGTTGTGAGATCGGGATTTGGGGTGCATACAGTCCACCACTTTATGCTTCCGAAGTTGCGTCTTGTTTTTTCGCAACGAACATGCCCAACCCACTTCCTTATTCCCAAAACTAAGTTTCTGGGTGGTTTTGCGCGATTCCGTTGTCGGGAGGTACCCGTTGTGTGATCGGGTTTTGGGGTGCATAAAATGCACCACTTTGTGCTTCTGAAGTAGCGTCTTTTTGTCGCAACGAACATGCCCAATCCACTTCTTTAGGCCCAAAACTAAGTTTCTGGGTGGTTTCGCGCGATTTCGTTGCTGGGAGGTACCCGTTGTGAGATCGGGTTTTGGCGTGCATACAATGCACCACATTGTGCTTCCGAAGTTGCGTCTTGTTTTTTCACAACGAACATGCCCAATCCACTTCTTTAGGCCCAATACTAAGTTTCTGGGTGGTTTCGCGCGATTCCGTTGCCAGGAGGTACCCGTTGTGAGATCGGGCTTTAGGGTGCATAAAATGCACCACTTTGCGCTTCCGAAGTTGCGTCTTGTTTTTTCGAAACGATCATGCCCAATCGACTTCTTTAGGCCCAAAACTAAGTTTCTGGGTGGTTTTGCGTGATTCCGTTGCTGGGAGTTACAAGTTGTGAGATCGGGTTTTGGGGTGCATAAAATGCAACACTTTGTGATTCCGAAGTTGCGTGTTGTTTTTTCGCAACGATCTTGCCCAATCCACTTCTTTAGGCCCAAAACTAAGTTTCTGGGTGGTTTCGCGCGATTCCGTTGCCTGGAGGTACCCGTTGTGAGAACGGGTGCACCGCTTTATGCTTCCGAAGTTGCGTCTTGTTTTTTCGCAACAAACATGCCCAATCCACTTCTTTAGGCCCAAAACAATGTTTCTGGGTGGTTTCGCGCAATTCCGTTACCGGGAGGTACCCGTTGTGAGATCGGGTTTTGGGGTGCATACAATGCACCACTTTGCGGTTCCGAAGTTGCGTCTTGTTTTTTTGAAACGATCATGCCCAATCGACTTCTTTAGGCCCAAAACTAAGTTTCTTGGTGGTTTTGCGTGATTCCGTTGCGGGGAGGTACAAGTTGTGAGATCGGGTTTTGGGGTGCATAAAATGCAACACTTTGTGATTCCAAAGTTGCGTCTTGTTTTTTCGTAACGATCTTGCCCAATCCACTTCTTTTGGCCCAAAACTAAGTTTCTGGGTGGTTTCGCGCGATTCCGTTGCCTGGAGGTACCCGTTGTGAGAACGGGTGCACTGCTTTATGCTTCCAAAGTTGCGTCTTGTTTTTTCGCAACAAACATGCCCAATCCACTTCTTTAGGCCCAAAAAAATGTTTCTAGGTGGTTTCGCGCGATTTCGTTGCCGGGTGGTACAAGTTGTTATATCGGGTTTTGGGGTGCATAAAATGCACCACTTTGTGCTTCCGAAGTTGCGTCTTGTTTTTTCGCAACGAACATGCCCAATCCACTTCTTGAGGCCCAAAATTAAGTTTCTGGGTGGTTTCGCGCGATTCCGTTACCGGGAGGTACCCGTTGTGAGATCGGGTTTTGGGGTGCATAAAATGCACCACTTTGTGCTTCCGAAGTTGCGCCTTGTTTTTTCGCAACGAACTTGCCCAATTCACTTCTTCAGGCCCAAAACTAAGTTTCTGGGTGGTTTCGCGCGATTCTGTTGCCACGAGGTACCCGTTGTGAGATCAGGTTTTGGGGTGCATACAATGCACCACTTTATGCTTCCGAAGTTGCGTCTTGTTTTTTCGCAACCAACATAACCAATCCACTTCTTTAGGCCCAAAATTAAGTTTATGGGTGGTTTTGCGCGATTCCATTGCCGGGTGGTACCCGTTGTGATATCCGGTTTTGGGGTGCATACAATGCACCACTTTGTGCTACCGAAGGTGCGTCTTGTTTTTTCGCAACCAACATGCCCAATCCACTTCTTTAGGCCCAAAATTAAGTTTATGGGTGGTTTTGCGCGATTTCGTTGCCGGGTGGTACCTGTTGTGAGATCGGGATTTGGGGTGCATACAGTCCACCACTTTATGCTTCCGAAGTTGCGTCTTGTTTTTTCGCAACGAACATGCCCAACCCACTTCCTTATTCCCAAAACTAAGTTTCTGGGTGGTTTTGCGCGATTCCGTTGTCGGGAGGTACCCGTTGTGAGATCGGGTTTTGGGGTGCATAAAATGCACCACTTTGTGCTTCTGAAGTAGCGTCTTTTTGTCGCAACGAACATGCCCAATCCACTTCTTTAGGCCCAAAACTAAGTTTCTGGGTGGTTTCGCGCGATTTCGTTGCTGGGAGGTACCCGTTGTGAGATCGGGTTTTGGCGTGCATACAATGCACCACATTGTGCTTCCGAAGTTGCGTCTTGTTTTTTCGCAACGAACATGCCCAATCCACTTCTTGAGGCCCAAAATTAAGTTTCTGGGTGGTTTCGCGCGATTCCGTTACCGGGAGGTACCCGTTGTGAGATCGGGTTTTGGGGTGCATAAAATGCACCACTTTGTGCTTCCGAAGTTGCGCCTTGTTTTTTCGCAACGAACTTGCCCAATTCACTTCTTCAGGCCCAAAACTAAGTTTCTGGGTGGTTTCGCGCGATTCTATTGCCACGAGGTACCCGTTGTGAGATCACGTTTTGGGGTGCATACAATGCACCACTTTATGCTTCCGAAGTTGCGTCTTGTTTTTTCGTAACCAACATAACCAATCCACTTCTTTAGGCCCAAAATTAAGTTTATGGGTGGTTTTGCGCGATTCCATTGCCGGGTGGTACCCGTTGTGAGATCCGGTTTTGGGGTGCATACAATGCACCACTTTGTGCTACCGAAGGTGCGTCTTGTTTTTTCGCAACCAACATGCCCAATCCACTTCTTTAGTCCCAAAATTAAGTTTATGGGTGGTTTTGCGCGATTTCGTTGCCGGGTGGTACCTGTTGTGAGATCGGGATTTGGGGTGCATACAGTCCACCACTTTATGCTTCCGAAGTTGCGTCTTGTTTTTTCGCAACGAACATGCCCAACCCACTTCCTTATTCCCAAAACTATGTTTCTGGGTGGTTTTGCGCGATTCCGTTGTCGGGAGGTACCCGTTGTGTGATCGGGTTTTGGGGTGCATAAAATGCACCACTTTGTGCTTCTGAAGTAGCGTCTTTTTGTCGCAACGAACATGCCCAATCCACTTCTTTAGGCCCAAAACTAAGTTTCTGGGTGGTTTCGCGCGATTTCGTTGCTGGGAGGTACCCGTTGTGAGATCGGGTTTTGGCGTGCATACAATGCACCACATTGTGCTTCCGAAGTTGCGTCTTGTTTTTTCACAACGAACATGCCCAATCCACTTCTTTAGGCCCAATACTAAGTTTCTGGGTGGTTTCGCGCGATTCCGTTGCCAGGAGGTACCCGTTGTGAGATCGGGCTTTAGGGTGCATAAAATGCACCACTTTGCGCTTCCGAAGTTGCGTCTTGTTTTTTCGAAACGATCATGCCCAATCGACTTCTTTAGGCCCAAAACTAAGTTTCTGGGTGGTTTTGCGTGATTCCGTTGCTGGGAGGTACAAGTTGTGAGATCGGGTTTTGGGGTGCATAAAATGCAACACTTTGTGATTCCGAAGTTGCGTGTTGTTTTTTCGCAACGATCTTGCCCAATCCACTTCTTTAGGCCCAAAACTAAGTTTCTGGGTGGTTTCGCGCGATTCCGTTGCCTGGAGGTACCCGTTGTGAGAACGGGTGCACCGCTTTATGCTTCCGAAGTTGCGTCTTGTTTTTTCGCAACAAACATGCCCAATCCACTTCTTTAGGCCCAAAACAATGTTTCTGGGTGGTTTCGCGCAATTCCGTTACCGGGAGGTACCCGTTGTGAGATCGGGTTTTGGGGTGCATACAATGCACCACTTTGCGGTTCCGAAGTTGCGTCTTGTTTTTTTGAAACGATCATGCCCAATCGACTTCTTTAGGCCCAAAACTAAGTTTCTTGGTGGTTTTGCGTGATTCCGTTGCGGGGAGGTACAAGTTGTGAGATCGGGTTTTGGGGTGCATAAAATGCAACACTTTGTGATTCCAAAGTTGCGTCTTGTTTTTTCGTAACGATCTTGCCCAATCCACTTCTTTTGGCCCAAAACTAAGTTTCTGGGTGGTTTCGCGCGATTCCGTTGCCTGGAGGTACCCGTTGTGAGAACGGGTGCACTGCTTTATGCTTCCAAAGTTGCGTCTTGTTTTTTCGCAACAAACATGCCCAATCCACTTCTTTAGGCCCAAAAAAATGTTTCTGGGTGGTTTCGCGCGATTTCGTTGCCAGGTGGTACAAGTTGTTATATCGGGTTTTGGGGTGCATAAAATGCACCACTTTGTGCTTCCGAAGTTGCGTCTTGTTTTTTCGCAACGAACATGCCCAATCCACTTCTTGAGGCCCAAAATTAAGTTTCTGGGTGGTTTCGCGCGATTCCGTTACCGGGAGGTACCCGTTGTGAGATCGGGTTTTGGGGTGCATAAAATGCACCACTTTGTGCTTCCGAAGTTGCGCCTTGTTTTTTCGCAACGAACTTGCCCAATTCACTTCTTCAGGCCCAAAACTAAGTTTCTGGGTGGTTTCGCGCGATTCTATTGCCACGAGGTACCCGTTGTGAGATCAGGTTTGGGGGTGCATACAATGCACCACTTTATGCTTCCGAAGTTGCGTCTTGTTTTTCGCAACCAACATAACCAATCCACTTCTTTAGGCCCAAAATTTAGTTTATGGGTGGTTTTGCGCGATTCCATTGCCGGGTCGTACCCGTTGTGAGATCCGGTTTTGGGGTGCATACAATGCACCACTTTGTGCTACCGAAGGTGCGTCTTGTTTTTCGCAACCAACATGCCCAATCCACTTCTTTAGGCCCAAAATTAAGTTTATGGGTGGTTTTGCGCGATTTCGTTGCCGGGTGGTACCTGTTGTGAGATCGGGATTTGGGGTGCATACAGTCCACCACTTTATGCTTCCGAAGTTGCGTCTTGTTTTTTCGCAACGAACATGCCCAACCCACTTCTTTATTCCCAAAACTAAGTTTCTGGGTGGTTTCGCGCGTTTCTGTTGCCGGGAGGTACCCGTTGTGAGATCGGGTTTTGGCGTGCATACAATGCACCACATTGTGCTTTCGAAGTTTCGTCTTGTTTTTTCGCAACGAACATGCCCAATCCACTTCTTTAGGCCCAATACTAAGTTTCTGGGTGGTTTCGCGCGATTCCGTTGCCGGGGGGTACCCGTTGTGAGATCGGGCTTTAGGGTGCATAAAATGCACCACTTTGCGCTTCCGAAGTTGCGTCTTGTTTTTTCGCAACGAACATGCCCAATCCACTTCTTGAGGCCCAAAACTAGGTTTCTGGGAGGTTTCGCGCGATTCCGTTACCGGGAGGTATCCGTTGTGAGATCGGGTTTTGGGGTGCATGAAATGCACCACTTTGTGCTTCCGAAGTTGCGCCTTGTTTTTTCACAACGAACTTGCCCAATTCACTTCTTCAGGCCCAAAACTAAGTTTCTGGGTGGTTTCGCGCGATTCCGTTAACACGAGGTACCCGTTGTGAGATCGCGTATTGGGGTGCATACAATGCACCAATTTATGCTTCCGAAGTTGCGTCTTGTTTTTTTCGCAACGAACATGCCCAATCCACTTCTTGAGGCCCAAAACTAAGTTTCTGGGTGGTTTCGAGCGATTCCGTTGCCGGGAGGTACCCGTTGTGAGATCCGGTTTTTGGGTGCATACAATGCACCACTTTGTGCTACCGAAGTTGCGTCTTGTTTTTTCGCAACCAACATGCCCAATCCACTTGTTTAGGCCAAAATTTAGTTTATGGGTGGTTTTGCGCGATTCCGTTGCCGGGTGGTACAAGTTGTGAGATCGGGTTTTGGGGTGCATAAAATGCACCACTTTGTGCTTCCGAAGTTGCGTCTTGTTTTCGCAACGAAATTGCCCAACCCACTTTTCTTGGCCCAAAACTAAGTTTCTGGGTGGTTTCGTGCGATTCCGTTGCCGGGAGGTACCTGTTGTGAGATCGGGATTTGGGTGCATACAGTCCACCACTTTATGCTTCCGAAGTTGCGTCTTGTTTTTTCGCAACGAACATTACCGACCCACTTCCTTATTCCCAAAACTAAGTTTCTGGGTGGTTTCGCGCGATTCCGTTGTCGGGAGGTACCCGTTGTGAGATCGGGTTTTGGGGTGCATAAAATGCACCACTTTGTGCTTCCGAAGTTGCGTCTTTTTGTCGCAACGAACATGCCCAATCCACTTCTTTAGGCCCAAAACTAAGTTTCTGGGTGGTTTCGCGCGATTTCGTTGCTGGGAGGTACCCGTTGTGAGATCGGGTTTTGGCGTGCATACAATGCACCACATTGTGCTTCCGAAGTTGCGTCTTGTTTTTTCACAACGAACATGCCCAATCCACTTCTTTAGGCCCAATACTAAGTTTCTGGGTGGTTTCGCGCGATTCCGTTGCCGGGAGGTACCCGTTGTGAGATCGGGCTTTAGGGTGCATAAAATGCACCACTTTGCGCTTCCGAAGTTGCGTCTTGTTTTTTCGAAACGATCATGCCCAATCGACTTCTTTAGGCCCAAAACTAAGTTTCTGGGTGGTTTTGCGTGATTCCGTTGCCGGGAGGTACAAGTTGTGAGATCGGGTTTTGGGGTGCATAAAATGCAACACTTTGTGATTCCGAAGTTGCGTCTTGTTTTTTCGAAACGATCTTGCCCAATCCACTTATTTAGGCCCAAAACTAAGTTTCTGGGTGGTTTCACGCGATTCCGTTGCCTGGAGGTACCCGTTGTGAGAACGGGTGCACCGATTCATGCTTCCGAAGTTGCGTCTTGTTTTTTCGCAACAAACATGCCCAATCCACTTCTTTAGGCCCAAAACAATGTTTCTGGGTGGTTTTGCGCAATTCCGTTACCGGGGGGTACCCGTTGTGAGATCGGGTTTTGGGGTGCATACAATGCACCACTTTGCGCTTCCGAAGTTGCGTCTTGTTTTTTTGAAACGATCATGCCCAATCGACTTCTTTAGGCCCAAAACTTAGTTTCTTGGTGGTTTTGCGTGATTCCGTTGCCGGGAGGTACAAGTTGTGAGATCGGGTTTTGGGGTGCATAAAATGCAACACTTTGTGATTCCGAAGTTGCGTCTTATTTTTTCGCAACGATCTTGCCCAATCCACTTCTTTAGGCCCAAAACTAAGTTTCTGGGTGGTTTCGCGCGATTACGTTCTCGGGTGGTACAAGTTGTTATATCGGGTTTTGGGGTGCATAAAATGCACCAGTTTGTGCTTCCGAAGTTGCGTCTTGTTTTTTCGCAACAAACATGCCCAATCCACTTCTTTAGGCTCAAAACAATGTTTCTGGGTGGTTTCGCGCGATTCCGTTGCCGGGTGGTAAAAGTTGTTATATCGGGTTTTGGGGTGCATAAAATGCACCACTTTGTGCTTTCGAAGTTGCGTCTTGTTTTTTCGCAACGAACATGCCCAATCCACTTCTTTAGGCCCAAAACAATGTTTCTGGGTGGTTTTGCGTCATTCCGTTGCCGGGAGGTACAAGTTGTGAGATCGGGTTTTGGGGTGCATAAAATGCAACACTTTGTGATTCCAAAGTTGCGTCTTGTTTTTTCGTAACGATCTTGCCCAATCCACTTCTTTAGGCCCAAAACTAAGTTTCTGGGTGGTTTCGCGCGATTCCGTTGCCTGGAGGTACCCGTTGTGAGAACGGGTGCACTGCTTTATGCTTCCGAAGTTGCGTCTTGTTTTTTCACAACAAACATGCCCAATCCACTTCTTTAGGCCCAAAACAATATTTCTGGGTGGTTTCGCGCGATTCCGTTGCCGGGTGGTACAAGTTGTTATATCGGGTTTTGGGGTGCATAAAATGCACCACTTTGTGCTTCCGAAGTTGCGTCTTGTTTTTTCGCAACGAACATGCCCAATCCACTTCTTGAGGCCCAAAATTAAGTTTCTGGGTGGTTTCGCGCGATTCCGTTACCGGGAGGTACCCGTTGTGAGATCGGGTTTTGGGGTGCATAAAATGCACCACTTTGTGCTTCCGAAGTTGCGCCTTGTTTTTTCGCAACGAACTTGCCCAATTCACTTCTTCAGGCCCAAAACTAAGTTTATGGGTGGTTTCGCGCGATTCTGTTGCCACGAGGTACCCGTTGTGAGATCAGGTTTTGGGGTGCATACAATGCACCACTTTATGCTTCCGAAGTTGCGTCTTGTTTTTTCGCAACCAACATAACCAATCCACCTCTTTAGGCCCAAAATTAAGTTTATGGGTGGTTTTGCGCGATTCCATTGCCGGGTGGTACCCGTTGTGATATCCGGTTTTGGGGTGCATACAATGCACCACTTTGTGCTACCGAAGGTGCGTCTTGTTTTTTCGCAACCAACATGCCCAATCCACTTCTTTAGGCCCAACATTAAGTTTATGGGTGGTTTTGCGCGATTTCGTTGCCGGGTGGTACCTGTTGTGAGATCGGGATTTGGGGTGCATACAGTCCACCACTTTATGCTTCCGAAGTTGCGTCTTGTTTTTTCGCAACGAACATGCCCAACCCACTTCCTTATTCCCAAAACTAAGTTTCTGGGTGGTTTTGCGCGATTCCGTTGTCGGGAGGTACCCGTTGTGAGATCGGGTTTTGGGGTGCATAAAATGCACCACTTTGTGCTTCTGAAGTAGCGTCTTTATGTCGCAACGAACATGCCCAATCCACTTCTTTAGGCCCAAAACTAAGTTTCTGGGTGGTTTCGCGCGATTTCGTTGCTGGGAGGTACCCGTTGTGAGATCGGGTTTTGGCGTGCATACAATGCACCACATTGTGCTTCCGAAGTTGCGTCTTGTTTTTTCGCAACGAACATGCCCAATCCACTTCTTGAGGCCCAAAATTAAGTTTCTGGGTGGTTTCGCGCGATTCCGTTACCGGGAGGTACCCGTTGTGAGATCGGGTTTTGGGGTGCATAAAATGCACCACTTTGTGCTTCCGAAGTTGCGCCTTGTTTTTTCGCAACGAACTTGCCCAATTCACTTCTTCATGCCCAAAACTAAGTTTCTGGGTGGTTTCGCGCGATTCTATTGCCACGAGGTACCCGTTGTGAGATCACGTTTTGGGGTGCATACAATGCACCACTTTATGCTTCCGAAGTTGCGTCTTGTTTTTTTCGCAACCAACATAACCAATCCACTTCTTTAGGCCCAAAATTAAGTTTATGGGTGGTTTTGCGCGATTCCATTGCCGGGTGGTACCCGTTGTGAGATCCGGTTTTGGGGTGCATACAATGCACCACTTTGTGCTACCGAAGGTGCGTCTTGTTTTTTCGCAACCAACATGCCCAATCCACTTCTTTAGTCCCAAAATTAAGTTTATGGGTGGTTTTGCGCGATTTCGTTGCCGGGTGGTACCTGTTGTGAGATCGGGATTTGGGGTGCATACAGTCCACCACTTTATGCTTCCGAAGTTGCGTCTTGTTTTTTCGCAACGAACATGCCCAACCCACTTCCTTATTCCCAAAACTAAGTTTCTGGGTGGTTTTGCGCGATTCCGTTGTCGGGAGGTACCCGTTGTGTGATCGGGTTTTGGGGTGCATAAAATGCACCACTTTGTGCTTCTGAAGTAGCGTCTTTTTGTCGCAACGAACATGCCCAATCCACTTCTTTAGGCCCAAAACTAAGTTTCTGGGTGGTTTCGCGCGATTTCGTTGCTGGGAGGTACCCATTGTGAGATCGGGTTTTGGCGTGCATACAATGCACCACATTGTGCTTCCGAAGTTGCGTCTTGTTTTTTCACAACGAACATGCCCAATCCACTTCTTTAGGCCCAATACTAAGTTTCTGGGTGGTTTCGCGCGATTCCGTTGCCAGGAGGTACCCGTTGTGAGATCGGGCTTTAGGGTGCATAAAATGCACCACTTTGCGCTTCCGAAGTTGCGTCTTGTTTTTTCGAAACGATCATGCCCAATCGACTTCTTTAGGCCCAAAACTAAGTTTCTGGGTGGTTTTGCGTGATTCCGTTGCTGGGAGTTACAAGTTGTGAGATCGGGTTTTGGGGTGCATAAAATGCAACACTTTGTGATTCCGAAGTTGCGTGTTGTTTTTTCGCAACGATCTTGCCCAATCCACTTCTTTAGGCCCAAAACTAAGTTTCTGGGTGGTTTCGCGCGATTCCGTTGCCTGGAGGTACCCGTTGTGAGAACGGGTGCACCGCTTTATGCTTCCGAAGTTGCGTCTTGTTTTTTCGCAACAAACATGCCCAATCCACTTCTTTAGGCCCAAAACAATGTTTCTGGGTGGTTTCGCGCAATTCCGTTACCGGGAGGTACCCGTTGTTAGATCGGGTTTTGGGGTGCATACAATGCACCACTTTGCGGTTCCGAAGTTGCGTCTTGTTTTTTTGAAACGATCATGCCCAATCGACTTCTTTAGGCCCAAAACTAAGTTTCTTGGTGGTTTTGCGTGATTCCGTTGCGGGGAGGTACAAGTTGTGAGATCGGGTTTTGGTGTGCATAAAATGCAACACTTTGTGATTCCAAAGTTGCGTCTTGTTTTTTCGTAACGATCTTGCCCAATCCACTTCTTTTGGCCCAAAACTAAGTTTCTGGGTGGTTTCGCGCGATTCCGTTGCCTGGAGGTACCCGTTGTGAGAACGGGTGCACTGCTTTATGCTTCCAAAGTTGCGTCTTGTTTTTTCGCAACAAACATGCCCAATCCACTTCTTTAGGCCCAAAAAAATGTTTCTGGGTGGTTTCGCGCGATTTCGTTGCCGGGTGGTACAAGTTGTTATATCGGGTTTTGGGGTGCATAAAATGCACCACTTTGTGCTTCCGAAGTTGCGTCTTGTTTTTTCGCAACGAACATGCCCAATCCACTTCTTGAGGCCCAAAATTAAGTTTCTGGGTGGTTTCGCGCGATTCCGTTACCGGGAGGTACCCGTTGTGAGATCGGGTTTTGGGGTGCATAAAATGCACCACTTTGTGCTTCCGAAGTTGCGCCTTGTTTTTTCGCAACGAACTTGCCCAATTCACTTCTTCAGGCCCAAAACTAAGTTTCTGGGTGGTTTCGCGCGATTCTGTTGCCACGAGGTACCCGTTGTGAGATCAGGTTTTGGGGTGCATACAATGCACCACTTTATGCTTCCGAAGTTGCGTCTTGTTTTTTCGCAACCAACATAACCAATCCACTTCTTTAGGCCCAAAATTAAGTTTATGGGTGGTTTTGCGCGATTCCATTGCCGGGTGGTACCCGTTGTGATATCCGGTTTTGGGGTGCATACAATGCACCACTTTGTGCTACCGAAGGTGCGTCTTGTTTTTTCGCAACCAACATGCCCAATCCACTTCTTTAGGCCCAAAATTAAGTTTATGGGTGGTTTTGCGCGATTTCGTTGCCGGGTGGTACCTGTTGTGAGATCGGGATTTGGGGTGCATACAGTCCACCACTTTATGCTTCCGAAGTTGCGTCTTGTTTTTTCGCAACGAACATGCCCAACCCACTTCCTTATTCCCAAAACTAAGTTTCTGGGTGGTTTTGCGCGATTCCGTTGTCGGGAGGTACCCGTTGTGAGATCGGGTTTTGGGGTGCATAAAATGCACCACTTTGTGCTTCTGAAGTAGCGTCTTTTTGTCGCAACGAACATGCCCAATCCACTTCTTTAGGCCCAAAACTAAGTTTCTGGGTGGTTTCGCGCGATTTCGTTGCTGGGAGGTACCCGTTGTGAGATCGGGTTTTGGCGTGCATACAATGCACCACATTGTGCTTCCGAAGTTGCGTCTTGTTTTTTCGCAACGAACATGCCCAATCCACTTCTTGAGGCCCAAAATTAAGTTTCTGGGTGGTTTCGCGCGATTCCGTTACCGGGAGGTACCCGTTGTGAGATCGGGTTTTGGGGTGCATAAAATGCACCACTTTGTGCTTCCGAAGTTGCGCCTTGTTTTTTCGCAACGAACTTGCCCAATTCACTTCTTCAGGCCCAAAACTAAGTTTCTGGGTGGTTTCGCGCGATTCTATTGCCACGAGGTACCCGTTGTGAGATCACGTTTTGGGGTGCATACAATGCACCACTTTATGCTTCCGAAGTTGCGTCTTGTTTTTTCGTAACCAACATAACCAATCCACTTCTTTAGGCCCAAAATTAAGTTTATGGGTGGTTTTGCGCGATTCCATTGCCGGGTGGTACCCGTTGTGAGATCCGGTTTTGGGGTGCATACAATGCACCACTTTGTGCTACCGAAGGTGCGTCTTGTTTTTTCGCAACCAACATGCCCAATCCACTTCTTTAGTCCCAAAATTAAGTTTATGGGTGGTTTTGCGCGATTTCGTTGCCGGGTGGTACCTGTTGTGAGATCGGGATTTGGGGTGCATACAGTCCACCACTTTATGCTTCCGAAGTTGCGTCTTGTTTTTTCGCAACGAACATGCCCAACCCACTTCCTTATTCCCAAAACTATGTTTCTGGGTGGTTTTGCGCGATTCCGTTGTCGGGAGGTACCCGTTGTGTGATCGGGTTTTGGGGTGCATAAAATGCACCACTTTGTGCTTCTGAAGTAGCGTCTTTTTGTCGCAACGAACATGCCCAATCCACTTCTTTAGGCCCAAAACTAAGTTTCTGGGTGGTTTCGCGCGATTTCGTTGCTGGGAGGTACCCGTTGTGAGATCGGGTTTTGGCGTGCATACAATGCACCACATTGTGCTTCCGAAGTTGCGTCTTGTTTTTTCACAACGAACATGCCCAATCCACTTCTTTAGGCCCAATACTAAGTTTCTGGGTGGTTTCGCGCGATTCCGTTGCCAGGAGGTACCCGTTGTGAGATCGGGCTTTAGGGTGCATAAAATGCACCACTTTGCGCTTCCGAAGTTGCGTCTTGTTTTTTTCGAAACGATCATGCCCAATCGACTTCTTTAGGCCCAAAACTAAGTTTCTGGGTGGTTTTGCGTGATTCCGTTGCTGGGAGGTACAAGTTGTGAGATCGGGTTTTGGGGTGCATAAAATGCAACACTTTGTGATTCCGAAGTTGCGTGTTGTTTTTTCGCAACGATCTTGCCCAATCCACTTCTTTAGGCCCAAAACTAAGTTTCTGGGTGGTTTCGCGCGATTCCGTTGCCTGGAGGTACCCGTTGTGAGAACGGGTGCACCGCTTTATGCTTCCGAAGTTGCGTCTTGTTTTTTCGCAACAAACATGCCCAATCCACTTCTTTAGGCCCAAAACAATGTTTCTGGGTGGTTTCGCGCAATTCCGTTACCGGGAGGTACCCGTTGTGAGATCGGGTTTTGGGGTGCATACAATGCACCACTTTGCGGTTCCGAAGTTGCGTCTTGTTTTTATGAAACGATCATGCCCAATCGACTTCTTTAGGCCCAAAACTAAGTTTCTTGGTGGTTTTGCGTGATTCCGTTGCGGGGAGGTACAAGTTGTGAGATCGGGTTTTGGGGTGCATAAAATGCAACACTTTGTGATTCCAAAGTTGCGTCTTGTTTTTTCGTAACGATCTTGCCCAATCCACTTCTTTTGGCCCAAAACTAAGTTTCTGGGTGGTTTCGCGCGATTCCGTTGCCTGGAGGTACCCGTTGTGAGAACGGGTGCACTGCTTTATGCTTCCAAAGTTGCGTCTTGTTTTTTCGCAACAAACATGCCCAATCCACTTCTTTAGGCCCAAAAAAATGTTTCTGGGTGGTTTCGCGCGATTTCGTTGCCGGGTGGTACAAGTTGTTATATCGGGTTTTGGGGTGCATAAAATGCACCACTTTGTGCTTCCGAAGTTGCGTCTTGTTTTTTCGCAACGAACATGCCCAATCCACTTCTTGAGGCCCAAAATTAAGTTTCTGGGTGGTTTCGCGCGATTCCGTTACCGGGAGGTACCCGTTGTGAGATCGGGTTTTGGGGTGCATAAAATGCACCACTTTGTGCTTCCGAAGTTGCGCCTTGTTTTTTCGCAACGAACTTGCCCAATTCACTTCTTCAGGCCCAAAACTAAGTTTCTGGGTGGTTTCGCGCGATTCTATTGCCACGAGGTACCCGTTGTGAGATCAGGTTTTGGGGTGCATACAATGCACCACTTTATGCTTCCGAAGTTGCGTCTTGTTTTTTCGCAACCAACATAACCAATCCACTTCTTTAGGCCCAAAATTAAGTTTATGGGTGGTTTTGCGCGATTCCATTGCCGGGTGGTAATCGTTGTGAGATCCGGTTTTGGGGTGCATACAATGCACCACTTTGTGCTACCGAAGGTGCGTCTTGTTTTTTTCGCAACCAACATGCCCAATCCACTTCTTTAGGCCCAAAATTAAGTTTATGGGTGGTTTTGCGCGATTTCGTTGCCGGGTGGTACCTGTTGTGAGATCGGGATTTGGGGTGCATACAGTCCACCACTTTATGCTTCCGAAGTTGCGTCTTGTTTTTTCACAACGAACATGCCCAACCCACTTCCTTATTCCCAAAACTAAGTTTCTGGGTGGTTTTGCGCGATTCCGTTGTCGGGAGGTACCCGTTGTGAGATCGGGTTTTGGGGTGCATAAAATGCACCACTTTGTGCTTCTGAAGTAGCGTCTTTTTGTCGCAACGAACATGCCCAATCCACTTCTTTAGGCCCAAAACTAAGTTTCTGGGTGGTTTCGCGCGATTTCGTTGCTGGGAGGTACCCGTTGTGAGATCGGGTTTTGGCGTGCATACAATGCACCACATTGTGCTTCCGAAGTTGCGTCTTGTTTTTTCGCAACGAACATGCCCAATCCACTTCTTGAGGCCCAAAATTAAGTTTCTGGGTGGTTTCGCGCGATTCCGTTACCGGGAGGTACCCGTTGTGAGATCGGGTTTTGGGGTGTATAAAATGCACCACTTTGTGCTTCCGAAGTTGCGCCTTGTTTTTTCGCAACGAACTTGCCCAATTCACTTCTTCAGGCCCAAAACTAAGTTTCTGGGTGGTTTCGCGCGATTCTATTGCCACGAGGTACCCGTTGTGAGATCACGTTTTGGGGTGCATACAATGCACCACTTTATGCTTCCGAAGTTGCGTCTTGTTTTTTCGCAACCAACATAACCAATCCACTTCTTTAGGCCCAAAATTAAGTTAATGGGTGGTTTTGCGCGATTCCATTGCCGGGTGGTACCCGTTGTGAGATCCGGTTTTGGGGTGCATACAATGCACCACTTTGTGCTACCGAAGGTGCGTCTTGTTTTTTCGCAACCAACATGCCCAATCCACTTCTTTAGTCCCAAAATTAAGTTTATGGGTGGTTTTGCGCGATTTCGTTGCCGGGTGGTACCTGTTGTGAGATCGGGATTTGGGGTGCATACAGTCCACCACTTTATGCTTCCGAAGTTGCGTCTTGTTTTTTCGCAACGAACATGCCCAACCCACTTCCTTATTCCCAAAACTAAGTTTCTGGGTGGTTTTGCGCGATTCCGTTGTCGGGAGGTACCCGTTGTGTGATCGGGTTTTGGGGTGCATAAAATGCACCACTTTGTGCTTCTGAAGTAGCGTCTTTTTGTCGCAACGAACATGCCCAATCCACTTCTTTAGGCCCAAAACTAAGTTTCTGGGTGGTTTCGCGCGATTTCGTTGCTGGGAGGTACCCGTTGTGAGATCGGGTTTTGGCGTGCATACAATGCACCACATTGTGCTTCCGAAGTTGCGTCTTGTTTTTTCACAACGAACATGCCCAATCCACTTCTTTAGGCCCAATACTAAGTTTCTGGGTGGTTTCGCGCGATTCCGTTGCCAGGAGGTACCCGTTGTGAGATCGGGCTTTAGGGTGCATAAAATGCACCACTTTGCGCTTCCGAAGTTGCGTCTTGTTTTTTCGAAACGATCATGCCCAATCGACTTCTTTAGGCCCAAAACTAAGTTTCTGGGTGGTTTTGCGTGATTCCGTTGCTGGGAGGTACAAGTTGTGAGATCGGGTTTTGGGGTGCATAAAATGCAACACTTTGTGATTCCGAAGTTGCGTGTTGTTTTTTCGCAACGATCTTGCCCAATCCACTTCTTTAGGCCCAAAACTAAGTTTCTGGGTGGTTTCGCGCGATTCCGTTGCCTGGAGGTACCCGTTGTGAGAACGGGTGCACCGCTTTATGCTTCCGAAGTTGCGTCTTGTTTTTTCGCAACAAACATGCCCAATCCACTTCTTTAGGCCCAAAACAATGTTTCTGGGTGGTTTCGCGCAATTCCGTTACCGGGAGGTACCCGTTGTGAGATCGGGTTTTGGGGTGCATACAATGCACCACTTTGCGGTTCCGAAGTTGCGTCTTGTTTTTTTGAAACGATCATGCCCAATCGACTTCTTTAGGCCCAAAACTAAGTTTCTTGGTGGTTTTGCGTGATTCCGTTGCGGGGAGGTACAAGTTGTGAGATCGGGTTTTGGGGTGCATAAAATGCAACACTTTGTGATTCCAAAGTTGTGTCTTGTTTTTTCGTAACGATCTTGCCCAATCCACTTCTTTTGGCCCAAAACTATGTTTCTGGGTGGTTTCGCGCGATTCCGTTGCCTGGAGGTACCCGTTGTGAGAACGGGTGCACTGCTTTATGCTTCCAAAGTTGCGTCTTGTTTTTTCGCAACAAACATGCCCAATCCACTTCTTTAGGCCCAAAAAAATGTTTCTGGGTGGTTTCGCGCGATTTCGTTGCCGGGTGGTACAAGTTGTTATATCGGGTTTTGGGGTGCATAAAATGCACCACTTTGTGCTTCCGAAGTTGCGTCTTGTTTTTTCGCAACGAACATGCCCAATCCACTTCTTGAGGCCCAAAATTAAGTTTCTGGGTGGTTTCGCGCGATTCCGTTACCGGGAGGTACCCGTTGTGAGATCGGGTTTTGGGGTGCATAAAATGCACCACTTTGTGCTTCCGAAGTTGCGCCTTGTTTTTTTGCAATGAACTTGCCCAATTCACTTCTTCAGGCCCAAAACTAAGTTTCTGGGTGGTTTCGCGCGATTCCGTTGCCACGAGGTACCCGTTGTGAGATCGGGTTTTGGGGTGCATACAATGCACCACTTTATGCTTCCGAAGTTGCGTCTTGTTTTTTCGCAACCAACATGCCCAATCCACTTCTTTAGGCCCAAAATTAAGATTATGGGTGGTTTTGCGCGATTCCGTTGCCGGGTGGTACCCGTTGTGAGATCCGGTTTTGGGGTGCATACAATGCACCACTTTGTGCTACCGAAGGTGCGTCTTGTTTTTTCGCAACCCACATGCCCAATCCACTTCTTTAGGCCCAAAATTAAGTTTATGGGTGGTTTTGCGCGATTCCGTTGCCGGGTGGTACAAGTTGTGAGATCGGGTTTTGGGGTGCATAAAATGCACCACTTTGTGCTTCCGAAGTTGCGTCTTGTTTTCGCAACGAAATTGCCCAACCCACTTTTTTTGGCCCAAAACTAAGTTTCTAGGTGGTTTCGTGCGATTCCGTTGCCGGGAGGTACCTGTTGTGAGATCGGGATTTGGGGTGCATACAGTCCACCACTTTATGCTTCCGAAGTTGCGTCTTGTTTTTTTCGCAACGAACATGCCCAACCCACCTCTTTATTCCCAAAACTAAGTTTCTGGGTGGTTTCGCACGGTTCCGTTGTTGGGAGGTACCCGTTGTGAGATTGGGTTTTGGGGTGCATAAAATGCACCACTTTGTGCTTCCGAAGTTGCATCTTTTAGTCGCAACGAACATGCCCAATCCACTTCTTTAGGCCCAAAACTAAGTTTCTGGGTGGTTTCGCGCGATTCCGTAGCTGGGAGGTACCTGTTGTGAGATCGGGATTTGGCGTGCATACAATGCACCACTTTGTGCTTCCGAAGTT
The DNA here is from genome assembly GCF_016808335.1 of Panicum virgatum. Classification (NCBI taxonomy): domain Eukaryota; kingdom Viridiplantae; phylum Streptophyta; class Magnoliopsida; order Poales; family Poaceae; genus Panicum; species Panicum virgatum. Next base: position 25,320 of record NW_024376641.1, read on the forward strand.
GCGTCTTGTTTTTTCACAACGAACATGCCCAATCCACTTCTTTTGGCCCAATACTAAGTTTCTGGGTGGTTTCGCGCGATTCCGTTGCCGGGAGGTACCCGTTGTGAGATCGGGCTTTAGGGTGCATAAAATGCACCACTTTGCGCTTCCGAAGTTGCGTCTTGTTTTCTCGAAACTATCATGCCCAATCGACTTCTTTAGGCCCAAAACTTAGTTTCTTGGTGGTTTTGCGTGATTCCGTTGCCGGGAGGTACAAGTTGTGAGATCGGGTTTTGGGGTGCATAAAATGCAACACTTTGTGATTCCGAAGTTGCGTCTTGTTTTTTCGCAACGATCTTGCCCAATCCACTTCTTTAGGCCCAAAACTAAGTTTCTGGGTGGTTTCGCACGATTCCGTTGCCTGGAGGTACCCGTTGTTAGAACGGGTGCACTGCTTTATGCTTCCGAAGTTGCGTCTTGTTTTTTCGCAACGAACATGCCCAATCCACTTCTTTAGGCCCAAAACAATGTTTCTGGGTGGTTTCGTGCGATTCCGTTGCCGGGTGGTACAAGTTGTTATATCGGGTTTTGGGGTGCATAAAATGGACCACTTTGTGCTTTCGAAGTTACGTCTTGTTTTTTCGCAACGAATATGCCCAATCCACTTCTTGAGGCCCAAAACTAAGTTTCTGGGTGGTTTCGCGCGATTCCGTTACCGGGAGGTACCCGTTGTGAGATCGGGTTTTGGGGTGCATAAAATGCACCACTTTGTGCTTCCAAAGTTGCGCCTTGTTTTTTCGCAACGAACTTGCCCAATTCACTTCTTCAGGCCCAAAACTAAGTTTCTGGGTGGTTTCGCGCGATTCCGTTGCCACGAGGTACCCGTTGTGAGATCGGGTTTTGGGGTGCATACAATGCACCACTTTATGCTTCCGAAGTTGCGTCTTGTTTTTTCGCAACCAACATGCCCAATCCACTTCTTTAGGCCCAAAATTAAGTTTATGGGTGGTTTTGCGCGATTCCGTTGCCGGGTGGTACCCGTTGTGAGATTCGGTTTTGGGGTGCATACAATGCACCACTTTGTGCTACCGAAGGTGTGTCTTGTTTTTTCGCAACCAACATGCCCAATCCACTTCTTTAGGCCCAAAATTAATTTTATGGGTGGTTTTGCGCGATTCCGTTGCCGGGTGGTACAAGTTGTGAGATCGGGTTTTGGGGTGCATAAAATGCTCCACTTTGTGCTTCCGAAGTTGCGTCTTGTTTTCGCAACGAAATAGCCCAACCCACTTTTTTTGACCCAAAACTAAGTTTCTAGGTGGTTTCGTGCTATTCCGTTGCCGGGAGGTACCTGTTGTGAGATCGGATTTTGGGGTACATACAGTCCACCACTTTATACTTCCGAAGTTTCGTCTTGTTTTTTTGCAACGAACATGCCCAACCCACTTCTTTATTCCCAAAACTAAGTTTCTGGGTGATTTCGCGCGATTCCGTTGTCGGGAGGTACCCGTTGTGAGATCAGGTTTTGGGGTGCATAAAATGCACCACTTTGTGCTTCCGAAGTTGCGTCTTTTTGTCGCAACGAACATGACCAATGCACTTCTTTAGGCCCAAAACTATATTTCTGGGTGGTTTCGCGCGATTCCGTTGCCGGGAGGTACCCGTTGTGAGATCGGGTTTTGGGGTGCATAAAATGCACCACTTTGTGCTTCCGAAGTTGCGACTTGTTTTTTCGCAACGAACTTGCCCAATCCACTTCTTTAGGCCCAAAACTAAGTTTCTGGGTGGTTTCGCGCCATTCCGTTGCCGGGAGGTTCCTGTTATGAGATCGGCTTTTGGGGTGCATACAATACACCACTCTATGCTTCCGAAGTTGCCTCTTGTTTTTTCGTAACCAACATGCTCAATCCACTTCTTTAGTCCCAAAACTAAGTTTATGGGTGGTTTTGCGCGATTCCGTTGCGGGTGGTACCCGTTGTGAGATCCGGTTTTGGGGTGCATACAATGCACCACTTTGTGCTACTGAAGGTGCGTCTTGTTTTTTCGCAACCAACATGCCCAATCCACTTCTTGAGGCCCAAAACTAAGTTTCTGGGTGGTTTCGCGCGATTCCGTTACCGGGAGGTATCCGTTGTGAGATCGGGTTTTGGGGTGCATAAAATGCACCACTTTGTACTTCCGAAGTTGCGCCTTGTTTTTTCGCAACGAACTTGCCCAATTCACTTCTTCAGGCCCAAAACTAAGTTTCTGGGTGGTTTCGCGCGATTCCGTTAACACGAGGTACCCGTTGTGAGATCGCGTATTGGGGTGCATACAATGCACCACTTTATGCTTCCGAAGTTGCGTCTTATTTTTTCGCAACGAACATGCCCAATCCACTTCTTGAGGCCCAAAACTAAGTTTCTGGGTGGTTTCGTGCGATTCCGTTGCCGGGAGGTACCCGTTGTGAGATCCGGTTTTGGGGTGCATACAATGCACCACTTTGTGCTACCGAAGTTGCGTCTTGTTTTTTCGCAACCAACATGCCCAATCCACTTCTTTAGACCCAAATTAAGTTTATGGGTGGTTTTGCGCGATTCCGTTGCCGGGTGGTACAAGTTGTGAGATCGGGTTTTGACGTGCATAAAATGCACCACTTTGTGCTTCCGAAGTTGCATCTTGTTTTCGCAACGAAATTGCCCAACCCACTTTTTTTGGCCCAAAACTAAGTTTCTGGGTGGTTTCGTGCGATTCCGTTGCCGGGAGGTACCTGTTGTGAGATCGGGATTTGGGGTGCATACAGTCCACCACTTTGTGCTTCCGAAGTTGCGTCTTGTTTTTTTCGCAACCAACATGCCCAATCCACTTCTTTAGGCCCAAAATTAAGTTTATGGGTGGTTTCGCGCAATTCCGTTGCCGGGAGGTACCCGTTGTGAGATCGGGTTTTGGGGTGCATAAAATGCACCACTTTGTGCTTCCGAAGTTGCGCCTTGTTTTTTCGCAACGAACTTGCCCAATTCACTTCTTCAGGCCCAAAACTAAGTTTCTGGGTGGTTTCGCGCGATTCCGTTGCCACGAGGTACCCGTTGTGAGATTGGGTTTTGGGGTGCATACAATGCACCACTTTATGCTTCCGAAGTTGCTTCTTGTTTTTTCGCAACCAACATGCCCAATCCACTTCTTTAGGCCCAATATTAAGTTTATGGGTGGTTTTGCGCGATTCCGTTGCCGGGAGGTACCCGTTGTGAGATCCGGTTTTGGGGTGCATAAAATGCACCACTTTGTGCTTCCGAAGTTGCGCCTTGTTTTTTCGCAACGAACTTGCCCAATTCACTTCTTCAGGCCCAAAACTAAGTTTCTGGGCGGTTTCGCGCGATTCCGTTGCCACGAGGTACCCGTTGTGAGATAGGGTTTTGGGGTGCATACAATGCACCACTCTATGCTTCCGAAGTTGCGTCTTGTTTTTTCGCAACCAACATGCCCAATTCACTTCTTCAGGCCCAAAACTAAGTTTCTGGGTGGTTTCGCGCCATTCCGTTACCGGGAGGTTCCTGTTGTGAGATCGGGTTTTGGGGTGCATACAATGCACCACTCTATGCTTCCGAAGTTGCGTCTTGTTTTTTCGCAACCAACATGCCCAATCCACTTCTTTAGGCCCAAAACTAAGTTTCTGGGTGGTTTTGCGCGATTCCGTTGCTGGGAGGTACAAGTTGTGAGATCGGGCATTAGGGTGCATAAAATGCACCACTTTGTGCTTCCGAAGTTGCGTCTTGTTTTTTCGCAACGAACATGCCCAATCCACTTCTTTAGGCCCAAAACTAAGTTTCTGGGTGGTTTTACGTTATTCCGTTGCCGGGAGGTACAAGTTATGAGATCGGGTTTTGGGGTGCATAAAATGCAACACTTTGTGCTTCCGAAGTTGCGTCTTGTTTTTTCGTAACGATCTTGCCCAATCCACTTCTTTAGGCCCAAAACTAAGTTTCTGGGTGGTTTCGTGCGATTCCGTTGCCTGGAGGTACCCGTTGTGACAACGGGTGCACCGCTTTATGCTTCCCAAGTAGCGTCTTGTTTTTTCCCAACGAACATGCCCAATCCACTTCTTTAGGCCCAAAACAATATTTCTGGGTGGTTTCGCGTGATTCCGTTGCCGGGTGGGACAGGTTGTTATATCGGGTTTTGGGGTGCATAAAATGCACCACTTTGTGCTTCCGAAGTTGCGTATTGTTTTTTCGCAACGAACATGCCCAATCCACTTCTTGAGTCCCAAAACTAAGTTTTTGGGTAGTTTCGCGCGATTCCGTTGCCGGGAGGTACCCGTAGTGACATTCGGGATTTGGGGTGCATACAATGCACCACTTTGTGCTACCGAAGTTGCATCTTGTTTTTTCGCAACGAACATGCCAAATCCACTTCTTTAGGCCCAAAACTAAGTTTCTGGGTGGTTTCGCGCGATTCCGTTGCCGATTGGTACAAGTTGTGAGATCGGATTTTGGGGTGCATAAAATGCACCACTTTGTGCTTCCGAAGTTGCGTCTTGTTTTCGCAACGAAATTGCCCAATCCACTTTTTTTGGCCCAAAACTAAGTTTCTGGGTGGTTTCGCGCGATTCCGTTGCCGGGAGGTACAAGTTGTGAGATCGGGCTTTAGGGTGCATAAAATGCACCACTTTGTGCTTCCGAAGTTGCGTCTTGTTTTTTCGCAATGAACATGCCCAATCCACTTCTTTAGGCCCAAAAGTAAGTTTCTGGGTGGTTTCGCGTGATTCCGTTGCCGGGAGGTACAAGTTGTGAGATCGGATTTTGGGGTGCATAAAATGCAACACTTTGTGCTTCCGAAGTTGCGTCTTGTTTTTTCGCAACGATCTTGCCCAATCCACTTCTTTAGGCCGAAAACTAAGTTTCTGGGTGGTTTTGCGTGATTCCGTTGCCGGGAGGTACAAGTTATGAGATCGGGTTTTGGGGTCCATAAAATGCAACACTTTGTGCTTTCGAAGTTGCGTCTTGTTTTTTCGCAACGATCTTGCCCAATCCACTTCTTTAGGCCCAAAACTATGTTTCTGGGTGGTTTCGCGCGATTCCGTTGCCGGGTGGTACAAGTTGTGAGATCGGGTTTTGGGGTGCATAAAATGCACCACTTTGTGCTTCCGAAGTTGCGCCTTGTTTTTTCGCAACGAACTTGCCCAATTCACTTCTTCAGGCCCAAAACTAAGTTTCTGGGTGGTTTCGCGCGATTCCGTTGCCACGAGGTACCCGTTGTGAGATCGGGTTTTGGGGTGCATACAATGCACCACTTTATGCTTCCGAAGTTGCGTCTTGTTTTTTCGCAACCAACATGCCCAATCCACTTCTTTAGACCCAAAATTAAGTTTATGGGTGGTTTTGCGCGATTCCGTTGCCGGGTGGTACCCGTTGTGAGATCCGGTTTTGGGGTGCATACAATGCACCACTTTGTTGCTACCGAAGGTGCGTCTTGTTTTTTCGCAACCCACATGCCCAATCCACTTCTTTAGGCCCAAAATTAAGTTTATGGGTGGTTTTGCGCGATTCCGTTGCCGGGTGCTACAGTTGTGAGATCGGGTTTGGGGGTGCATAAAATGCACCACTTTGTGCTTCCGAAGTTGCGTCTTGTTTTCGCAACGAAATTGCCCAACCCACTTTTTTTGGCCCAAAACTAAGTTTCTAGGTGGTTTCGTGCGATTCCGTTGCCGGGAGGTACCTGTTGTGAGATCGGGATTTGGGGTGCATACAGTCCACCACTTTATGCTTCCGAAGTTGCGTCTTGTTTTTTCGCAACGAACATGCCCAACCCACCTCTTTATTCCCAAAACTAAGTTTCTGGTGGTTTCGCACGGTTCCGTTGTTGGGAGGTACCCGTTGTGAGATTGGGTTTTGGGGTGCATAAAATGCACCACTTTGTGCTTCCGAAGTTGCATCTTTTAGTCGCAACGAACATGCCCAATCCACTTCTTTAGGCCCAAAACTAAGTTTCTGGGTGGTTTCGCGCGATTCCGTAGCTGGGAGGTACCTGTTGTGAGATCGGGATTTGGCGTGCATACAATGCACCACTTTGTGCTTCCGAAGTTGCGTCTTGTTTTTTCACAACGAACATGCCCAATCCACTTCTTTTGGCCCAATACTAAGTTTCTGGGTGGTTTCGCGCGATTCCGTTGCCGGGAGGTACCCGTTGTGAGATCGGGCTTTAGGGTGCATAAAATGCACCACTTTGCGCTTCCGAAGTTGCGTCTTGTTTTCTCGAAACTATCATGCCCAATCGACTTCTTTAGGCCCAAAACTTAGTTTCTTGGTGGTTTTGCGTGATTCCGTTGCCGGGAGGTACAAGTTGTGAGATCGGGTTTTGGGGTGCATAAAATGCAACACTTTGTGATTCCGAAGTTGCGTCTTGTTTTTCGCAACGATCTTGCCCAATCCACTTCTTAGGCCCAAAACTAAGTTTCTGGGTGGTTTTCGCACGATTCCGTTGCCTGGAGGTACCCGTTGTTAGAACGGGTGCACTGCTTTATGCTTCCGAAGTTGCGTCTTGTTTTTTCGCAACGAACATGCCCAATCCACTTCTTTAGGCCCAAAACAATGTGTCTGGGTGGTTTCGTGCGATTCCGTTGCCGGGTGGTACAAGTTGTTATATCGGGTTTTGGGGTGCATAAAGGGACCACTTTGTGCTTTCGAAGTTACGTCTTGTTTTTTCGCAACGAATATGCCCAATCCACTTCTTGAGGCCAAAACTAAGTTTCTGGGTGGTTCGCGCGATTCCGTTACCGGAGTGGTACCCGTTGTGAGATCGGGTTTTGGGGTGCATAAAATGCACCACTTTGTGCTTCCAAAGTTGCGCCTTGTTTTTTCGCAACGAACTTGCCAATTCACTTCTTCAGGCCCAAACTAAGTTTCTGGGTGGTTTCGCGCGATTCCGTTGCCACGAGTACCCGTTGTGAGATCGGGTTTTGGGGTGCATAAATGCACCACTTTGTGCCTTCCGAAGTTGCGTATTGTTTTTTCGCAACGAAACATGCCCAATCCACTTCTTGGAGTCCCAAAACTAAGTTTTGGGTAGTTTCGCGCGATTCCGTTTGCCGGGAGGTACCCGTAGTGAGCATTCGGGATTTGGGGTGCATACAATGCACCACTTTGTGCTACCGAAGTTGCATCTTGTTTTTTTCGCAACGAACATGCCAAATCCACTTCTTTAGGCCCAAAACTAAGTTTCTGGGTGGTTTCTGCGCGATTCCGTTGCCGATTGGTACAAGTTGTGAGATCGGATTTTGGGGTGCATTAAAATGCACCACTTGTGCTTCCGAAGTTGCGTCTTGTTTTCGCAACGAAATTGCCCAATCCACTTTTTTTGGCCCAAAAACTAAGTTTTCTGGGTGGTTTCGCGCGATTACGTTGCCGGGAGGTACAAGTTGTGAGATCGGGCTTTAGGGTGCATACAATTGTCACCACTTGTGCTTCCGAAGTTGCGTCTTGTTTTTTTCGCAATGAACATGCCCAATCCACTTCTTTAGGCCCAAAAGCTAAGTTTCTGGGTGGTTTCGCGTCGATTCCGTTGCGGGAGGTACCCGTTGTGAGATCAGGATTTTGGGGTGCATAAAATGCACCACTTTGTGCTTCCGAAGTTGCGTCTTGTTTTTTCGCACGAACATGACCAATCCACTTCTTTAGGCCCGAAAACTATAGTTTCTGGGTGGTTTCGCGCGATTCCGTTGCCGGGAGGTACCCGTTGTGAGATCGGGTTTTGGGGTGCATAAAATGCACCACTTTGTGCTTCGAAGTTGCGACTTGTTTTTTCGCAACGAATCTTGCCCAATCCACTTCTTTAGGCCCAAAACTAGTTTCTGGGTGGTTTCGCGCCGATTCCGTTGCCGGGTGGTTACCTGTTGATGAGATCGGCTTTTTGGGGTGCATACAATAGCACACTCTAGTGCTTCCGAAGTTGCGCTCTTGTTTTTTCGTAACGAACATGCTCAATTCACTTCTTTAGGTCCCAAAACTAAGTTTCTGGGGCTGGTTTTTCGCGCGATTCCGTTGCGGGTGGGACCCGTTTGAGTCCGGTTTTGGGTGCATACAATGCACCACTTTTGTGCTACTGAAGTTGCGTCTTGATTTTTTCGACCAACATGCCAATCCACTTCTTGAGGCCCAAAAACTAAGTTTCTGGGTGTTTCGCGCGATTCCGTTACCGGGAGGGTATCCGTTGTGCTGAGATCGGGTTTTGGGGTGTTGCATAAAATGCACCATTATGTACTTCCGAAGTTGCGCCTTGTTTTTTCGCAAAAGAAGCTTGCCCAATTCACTTCTTCGGACCCAAAACTAAGTTTCTGGTTGGTTTCGGCGCGATTCCGTTACACGAGGTACCCGTTTGTGAGATCCGTTCTTGGGGGCATACAATGCACACTTTATGCTTCCGAAGTTGCGTTCTTATTTTTTCCGAACTAACATGCCCAATACCACTTCTTGAGGCCAAAACTAAAGTTTCTGGGTGGTTTCGTGCGATTCCGTTGCGGGAGGTACCCGTTGTGAGATCGGTTTTGGGGTGCATTACAATTGCACCACTTTTGTGCTACCGAAGTTGCGTCTTGTTTTTTTCGCAACCAACATGCCCAATCCACTTCTTTAGACCCAAAATTAAGTTTATGGGTGGTTTTTGCGCGATTCCGTTGCCGGGTGGTACAAGTTGTGAGATCGGGTTTTGAGTGCCATAAAATGCACCACTTTGGTGCTTCCGAAGTTGACGCCATCTTGTTTTCGCAACTGAAATTGCCGCCAATCCTCACCTTTTTTTGGCCCCCAAAAACTACGTTTCTGGGTTGGTTTCGCTGCGATTCCGTTGCGGGAGGTACAATGTTGTGAGATCCGGGATTTGGGGTGCCCTACCTGTCCGACCACTTTGTGCTTCCGAAGTTGCGTCTTGTTTTTTCGCAACCGAACATGCCCAATCCACTTCTTTAGGGCCCAAACTTAAGTTTCTGGGTGCCTTTCGCTGAATTCCGTTGCCGGGAAGGTGTACCCGTTGTGAGATCGGGTTTTGGGGTGCATAAAATACACCACTATTGTGCTTCCGAAGTTGCGTCTTGTTTTTTCGCAACGAACATTGCCCAATTCAACTTCTTCAGGCCCAAAACTAAGTTTCTGGGTGGTTTCGCGCGATTCCGTTGCCCTGGAGGTACCACGTTGTGAGATTGGGTTATTGGGGTGCATACAATGCACCACTTTGTGCTTCCGAAGTTGCGTCTTGTTTTTTCGCAACCGAACATGCCCAATCCACTTCTTTAGGCCCAAAATTAAGTTTATGGGTGGTTTTACGCTATTCCGTTGCCGGGAGGTACCCAGTTATGAGATCGGGTTTTGGGGTGCATAAAATGCACCACTTTGTGCTTCCGAAGTTTTGCGCCTTGGTTTTTTTCGCAACGAACTTGCCCAATTCACTTCTTCAGGCCCCAAAACTAAGTTCTGGGCGGTTTCGCGCGATTCCGTTGCCACGAGGTACCCTTTGTGAGATAGGGTTTTGGGGTGCATACAATGCACCACTCTATGCTTCCGAAGTTGCGTCTTGTTTTTTTCGCAACCACATGCCCAATTCACTTCTTCAGGCCCAAAACTAAGTTTCTGGGTGGTTTCGCGCCATTCCGTTACCGGGAGGGTTCCTGTTGTGAGATCGGGTTTTGGGGTGCATACAATGCACCACTCTATGCTTCCGAAGTTGCGTCTTGTTTTTTCGCAACCAACATGCCCAATCCACTTCTTTAGGCCCAAAACTAAGTTTCTGGGTGGTTTTGCGCGATTCCGTTGCTGGGAGGTACAAGTTGTGAGATCGGGCATTAGGGTGCATAAAATGCACCACTTTGTGCTTCCGAAGTTTGCGTCTTGTTTTTTCGCAACGAACATGCCCAATCCACTTCTTAGGCCCAAAACTAAGTTTCTGGGTGGTTTTACGTTATTCCGTTGCCGGGAGGTACAAGTTATGAGATCGGGGTTTTGGGGTGCATAAATGCAACACTTTGTGCTTCCGAAGTTGCGTCTTGTTTTTTCGTAACGATCTTGCCCAATCCACTTCTTTAGGCCCAAAACTAAGTTTTCTGGGTGGTTTCGTGCGATTCCGTTGCCTGGAGGTACCCGTTGTGACAACGGGTGCACCGCTTTATGCTTCCCAAGTAGCGTCTTGTTTTTTCCCAACGAACATGCCCAATCCACTTCTTTAGGCCCAAAACAATATTTCTGGGTGGTTTCGCGTGATTCCGTTGCCGGGTGGGACAGGTTGTTATATCGGGTTTTGGGGTGCATAAAATGCACCACTTTGTGCTTCCGAAGTTGCGTATTGTTTTTTCGCAACGAACATGCCCAATCCACTTCTTGAGTCCCAAAACTAAGTTTTTGGGTGGTTTCGCGCGATTCCGTTG
>NW_024376642.1:0-35655 GCF_016808335.1 Panicum virgatum
TCCAGCGCCTCCTCCTCTTTCTTTCCCAGTCCACGCAACCACGCTCGCCTTTCGCGGGCTTTCTGCCTTTCTGGAGCTGACTGCTATGCGCGACACGAAGAGAGAGGACACCGGGATGCTGCGGGTGAAGGTGGAGCCCTCCGGCGAGGAGGACTTCTTGAGCTGGAACCCGGTTTATATGACCTCATCAATCGCGGCGCCGTCAGGGTGATCCCTACTGACACCGTGTACGCTCTTCCGCTTCACTTGGCCGTTTTTTTTTTAGTTTCGTATGAAGAATCACACATACCTACCGATTTATGTAATAGGGCACTGTAGCAGCAGCCAGCAGCAATGTCAGCATTTGCAAATAATTTCTATGCGCATGCTTTGCTGCATGTTCTTTGTTTTGGGGTAGCTTTAGTTTCACTGAATTAGAGTCTAGGAAAAATAGCACGGTGAGATTGATGACCTGCATATGTGCATAAGTGCATTATCCTATTTGATTGTGGGGTTCTGTTGACCATATTCTAGTTTTTTTTCCTTTTCTATTTGATCTATGCTCTGTTGGACACAATAACATGGAGTGATACTTTTGACAGCTACTCCATCGTCTGTGATCTGAGTAACAATGAATCTATTGAGCGCCTTCGCAGGTAAATTCATTTCTTTGACCAGTTTGGTAGTATGAGTGATCAAATCCAATCTTTTCTCACTCTCTTAGACATGAAGCAAGGCATTTCATCTCTAACTGCTATTATATGCTTGTTCTCAATGCAGAGTGAAAGGCATTGGAGACTCAAAGGCATGAATATCACAGCTACGAAATCAATTTGAGTCAAGATTTTTCTGCAACGAAATATTACTTGCAGAGTGTAGTTTCCCGTCTGCATATGCACCGTGTTCTTATACAAATTCTGAATTATGCAGCCTCTCAGCATCCTGTGTCGCTCATTACGTGATATCGATACCTACACAACAGGATTTCCTCGAGGTACCAACCAAGGGCAAGCTAACATTTTCCGTGCTGTCAAGCGTGTAATACCTGGGCCTGTAAGGATATGTTCTTATTCACCTTGTACTGCATTTTGTACTTGATTACTACACAAGTAACTTGGTTATTTTAATCATCTGCAGTACACCTTTATTTTACCTGCAACCAAGCAATTTCCCAAACAATGCATTAGGCATGGTTCTTCCACAAGGTATGCAAAAAGGAGACAGGTTGGCGTCCGAATTCCAGATGATCCCATCTGCCAGGCAATATTGCAAATTTGGATGAACCTTTGATCTGCACAAGGTTTGTATTATAACTCAAGTCTTCTCTTACTTTTGCTTCCTGTTCCCACCTGTGGTCTAGTGGGATTATGGTGTATAAGATCATAGGATCTGGAACTGAAAATGCAACAAAGTAGTATGTCTGCCATATTGCTGGATGTCCCGTTAGAAGGAAGTAATTTATGCTTTGCTTGCTTGTATGAGCATTCTCAATACTTCTTACTTCACTATGTATGCCACATGGCTCTCTGTCTCTCCATATTGTGGTTAACTACATTAAGAAAAGAAGAAAGTATTTTACTTGAAATTATAGAACAATTTCCGTGCTGTTCATCATTGATTTTGTTAGTATTTATAATAATCATATGTTCCCTTAGTATTTGTGAGGAAGTGGTTATTATAAATAAAATAATTGGTATCATGGTGCCATCTTGTTGTTCCCAAGTTCTATAATCATTCTTCATTTCCTTCATTTACAGTGTCAAATATCTATCAGAGGATGAATGGATACTTGATCCAGTAATCATTGCCGATCTCTATGAGCCACTGGTATCTTCTTCAGTCTTAACGTTATACATGAAACTCTGTATTCTAATTGTTGGTACCACCATCATAGTTTCGCTTCTCTTAGGGCAAGTTAGCTTGTATCTGTATCGTTGTTATCTACAATTCTCTTATATGATGTACAAGAATTGGTGATTGGTTAGAGATTATTGCTGAAAAAAGTTTCCATCTGTCTCCTCTTTCCATCAGTTTCCATACCATGAATTATATTTATAAACAATTGCTTGCCTGGAGATACCAGCCACTCAGTCATATGAGTGTATTCTAGAAAAAAATTATATTTCCAGTAACTGTAGCTGCAAATAAATGTGTATTGAAGTAGTTTTCTTTAAAACATGCATAAAATGGTAACAGATCACTGCAAGCGGCTAGTTAAACCATTGTTGAACGGTTTGATGTCCAGTTGTATCCCAAATCGTGCATGGACAAAAGCAGGTCCGGAAGATGCCTTGGCAAGCATTATATGCTTCAATGTTTCAAATTTTCAGGGCCTTGATTTCATTGTTGATGGTGGTCCTAGAATTGCTGATCCTTCTACTGTGGTAGATATGACAGGAACAAACCCTACTGTAATTCGTCAGGGAAAGGTAGACATTTTATACCTTTCGCCTTTTGACTGTGCATTGTTTAACCCCTCTACTTATCTAGCATATTGAACCATATCATCCATAATGTGTGTCGTTCTGTTCTGTATTTGATTCTACCGCAGAGATCATGCCAATCAGTGTGATCCTGTGAACTCATTTCTGTGCATACATTTGTTTGACGCATTTCCCTCATGATTTAGGGTCCAAAGCTGGATTGGATGGTAGCAGAAGATGAAGAAGAGGATGCACAATCAAAGTTTGCTTTTAAAGCGGTTTGAAAATTTGCTTCGCCTCACCTAGTGTATGGGTTCGCAAATGCCCCAACCGAGGCAACATCTTTTGACTTCATAGGATGTGAGTAGTTAGTATGAACTCGTACGGAACGGACAGTGTGCTGTAAATATGAAGGCGATGTAACTGCGAGATGGCAGAATTTACCCAGCAGCTACCTTTGCTGCAGAATTGGAGAGTTGGGTGCTGATTCTCTTTAACTTGATGCCATGTGCGCCTAGCGATGTTTCCATCCTAGAAGGGGTTTGATCTTTGCTTAAACATGCTAATCCATCCTTCGTCCTTGCTAAAACGCGCAAATTTGGGAGGCATAGCTTCACTCGTGAAGGAACGATGAAAATGGGCAGACGACTGGAAACCAGTGAAACAAGTTCCGGAAAATATTTAAAACTTTGCATATCTATATCCATAGATGTACTTTTACTGCAGGAATGCACCCTTAAATTTATCATTCTTCGTATGAGTTAATCAAGAACCAGTTTAAACCTAAACTGAAAGGATCCCGTCGCAGTTGTCGTTGTGTCAACCCACGCATCCATCCGATCCGACCATCCCTGACAACCTTGGCTGACGCGGAGGTGGTTGCTTCGTTGCAGCGGCCACGAAACGATCACGCCATGGGCTAGAGCGCCTCTTATCCAAGTTCTCATCGTCAGTCATCACTAACGCCGGTGACGGATTGTATATCCATGGGAGCCGCCGCGCAGACGCCGGAACAGAATAGAGAATTGATCCGATCATCTGAACTCGGAAGAGATTCATGCGGCCGCCGCCTTGTTCGTTCGATGCCGCGGCTCTCCGGCCGGAGTCGGGATCCGGATCGGAGCACACGGCGCGCGGCGCGAACCGTTGAGGGGAGCGGCAAGCGATCGAGCAACAGTCCCGGCGAGGGTGGAGGGGAGCGAGACCATGAATGATCGCCGTGGCCGTCTCGACCCCACCTTGATGCGCGTGAATGGCAGCGAGAGTTCGCGTGCGATCACTGATCAGGCATGGGCACTCCTGACTAGGAGCTGCCTTCCTGGGCATTGGCGCTGTGCCGCGACTCACCGTCGAGCAGAGCGGCGAGTAGGGGACGGGGAGGAAGACGGAGAGTATCTGACAAATCAACTGGGAACATGCGGGTCCATCTCAGCCGCACAAGTGCCATCCAACGGCTGCAGGAGGCCCAGGCGGTGGACGGTATTCCATTCACCGTCCACCCCCGGTCGGTCCTCGACAACAAGCGCCGTCCCGGCGTCCGCCAGGAGGTCCGGCAGCTGAGGCCGGACAACCCCAAGGTCTCGCTTCGCGTCAGCATGGAGGAGCGCCCCACGTTGTGCACTCGTGTAGTCTTGCTCCTCCTCGGCAAAGGCCATGCTCGCCACGCCGTCGTCTTATTCCCCGTCAGACCTCGCCCGGCCGCGTCGATCCGGACTAGTATGTGTCCGTCGACTGCCGCGTGTCCGAGGTCTCCGTTTGCTCTAGTTCGACCCAGGCGCCGGCGTCATCTCTCGTCTCTGCTCCAGAATCGATGATGCGCGCGTCGCCCATCCGTACCTTGCATCACCTCTTCTTCAACATCGACCAGCATCCTCCTTCCCCTTGCAAGTGTCGGATCGGCGCTTAGCTTTCCTACGCGTCTGCGCCAGAGAGGAAGCGACCGCGACATGCGCGTGCTCATGGCGATCAGACACGCTGCATAAGGCATCTCGGCGCTGCTTCGGCCGGGGGACGGTTTGCAAGCATGGTCGAGGCCCCCGTGAGGCAGATGAAGCGCGCGGCTCGTGGTCCATGCGGTTGCGGAGAGGAGCTTGGACGGCCGCGCTGTTGGTCATGGCTCTTGATGAGGAGCCACATTCCTAGGCAGCGGCGTGACTCGACGTCGAGGAGAGCGGCGGGTGGAGGAAGACGAAAGGATCTCGCTGTCTGACAAATCGAGGTGGAATACGGGCGTCAATCACGGCCGCACACGTTCGATCCAACGGCTGCGCGAGACCCAGGGGTGGACGGTATTTCATCCACCGTCCACCCAGTCTTTCAAAGAAACACACCGTCCAGCCCCAGCTCCGCGCGCACCGCCCGCAGGCCGGCGTCGTCGACGACAGGCAGCGCCGTCCTGCGTCTGAAGTCAGCCGGGAGGTCCTGCTGCTGCGGCCGGAAGTCCCCAAACTCTGCACCTCTCCTCCGCGTGGAGGAGCCGCCGGCCGCGCCCCTCCTCGGCGTGAGACCATGCTCACCGCGCCGTCTGTCTTCCCCGTGGAGGCTGCTCCCCGCCGAGTTTTAGAGGACGCCGGTTGCTCCTGTTCAGTACTCCAGGCGTCCATCATCTTCTCTGCTCGAGTCCAGTCGAGATTCGAACGATGCGTGGCGGAGCGCTCTCTGATCTGCTGTCGCCGCATGCGGGATGATGCCCGCATCCATGCAGGTACAAACAATCAGCTCTCTTCTTCTTCAATGTCAGCCGTGCTGGCTGGACCAGCCTCCTGCTCCTCCTCCCCGGCAAGGGAGGCATCAGGCATCCGTTTACGACCTTCAGAATTTGCGGACTCACAGAGTCACAGTAGTCCACGGAACACAGCCAGAGGGCTCGCACGCGCGGAGTCCATGCCGAGGACACCATGGACCGTGCCGTGTCGTCGTCGCTCCGGGTGCAGATGGGGGTCGAGCACCCCGTCGCGCACGCGCGGTGGCCGATGGCCGGCATCGCCCGCTGCAAGTCTGCAACGGCCGGACCAGCATTTGCCGCGGCTCTCGAGCTCGACCGATGCGGGTCTGCCTTCCTCTGCGGACCAGCATTTGTCACATCTTAGTATATCTGGGTTCAATTTACTGTTAAGACCTGATAATTTTTTTTTCTTCTTATCAAAACACGTGCGTAACGCACCTGCACAATACTAGTAATAATAAGGGAAAAGTCTGTTTTTCAACCCTGAACTATCACGATAGTCCGATTTTGACCCTTAAACTACGAAACCGGACATCCTACACCTCCAACTAACGAAACCGTTTGAAAAAACAACCCTAGCTCAGCCCAAGGCGGTTTGCTACAGTAAAATTTCCGAATTTCTAGAATTTCACACCTCTCTCAATTAAATAATAAAGAAAGCATAGTTAATATTGTCTAAAACTCATGATATTTTTTTGGGAGGTAGATCAAAAGACAAGGAATCTATTTTGGCTAGATGTGCTAAAATAGACATAAAGGAATTTGAATTATAAAATTTTAAAAATAGGTAGAATTCAAAATTCCTTAGATTTTTAGGTCAGCTAAACCTATGATAAAAATGCATTAAAAATATGATAATTCATAATTTTTTATTTAGTTTAGTTTGGTACTTTTTATTGGCCCAAGTTCTATAGAAAATTCATAAATTAAAATTTGAGGAATCAAATTTGATTCAAATTTGAGCATTGCGAAGGAATTCAAAAACTTTCATAAAAACTTGGGCCAATAAAAAATAACTTATTAAACTAAATAAAAAATTATGAATTATCATATTTTTATTTCATTTTTATCAAAGGCTTAGCTAACCCAAAAATTCAAGAAATTTTGAATTCTACCCATTTTTAAAATTTTATAATTCAAATTTCATTATGTTTAATGTATCACATCTAGCCAAAATAAATTCCTTGTCTTTTGATCTACCTCCCAAAAAAATATCATCATTCTTAGACAATATTAACTATGCTTTCTTTATTATTTAATTGAGAGAGGTGTGAAATTCCAGAAATTCGGACATTTTACTGTAGCAAAACCGCCTTTGGTTGAGCCGGGGTTGTTTTTCAAACGGTTTCGTTAGTTGGAGGTGTAGGATATCCGGTTTCGTAGTTCAAGAGTCAAAATCGGACTATCGTGATAGTTCAGGGTTGAAAAACAGACTTTACCCTAATAATAATGATATGTATACAATACTGACAGTACCCAGATGTAGCTATTCACTACGGGATGGTAGAAAAGGGCCTAGAAAGTACATTAGCAGCAGGACATGGGTGATGAATTCACCGCCAGTGCTGAGATGCTGGCTGTGGAAAGCACCACCGCAGCGAGGCGCGACGAAGAAAAGCATCTCCAGCCACACAGCGGTGATGAGCTCCCAGCATTCATCTTCCTGGATAGCGATGAGCTCTTGGGCTACCTCACACGCGCGATTGGTCACTGCAGAATCCAGATCCTCGTATGTGCTATGCAGAAGTTGCATATGAGCTGTCGGTTGTTCGCCGCTGCTGCCCTGGGGAAGAGCCACCGCTTCGGCTGGTCCACCGCCATGGACATTTTTCCCTGCTTTGAGGAGTTCCTCGTTCTCCATTACCACTCTTCCCCCAAGTTCATCCATAAGATGATTAAAGGCGAGCAACGGGTCCATTCCACTGCCTGTCTGTTTCCAGACCTGGAATACCATCCGGGCAGGGTTCTCCTCATGGGCCACACCTGATAGGTTACGGACCTTTTTTGCTTCCTCCAGTTCGCCGTGAGCTTTGCGATGTAAGAGCTGTGAATTGGTCTTGAGCATCACCCCGCACTTGAAGACGAGGTACATGATATAATTCGACACCTCTCTGCACATCCTCTTCTTCCCCTTCATATCAGGATTGCTGCTGGACTGGGTGCATCCTTCATAGTAGCAGATATCTGTTGCCATGTGCCAGATGAGCACGCTCGTCTGGAAATCCATGGCGGCGTCGATGCTCCGGTGTAGCGCCGCCGTCCCTGGACGAGCAGAGGCCGAGTCTCTATGGTTGCCCGCCCACTTCTGGAGGGCCAGCAGACCACCGGTGCTGGCAAAGTTCCAATCTTGTTGCCCGCCTGCTCCCAAGTCTAACAGCTTGTCTAGAACCAACTCCTTGAGATCCCCGGGGAGGGCGATGCGCGTCACATCGAGTGCCTGGACACCACAGGCTTTGAGGGGCTTCTCTATCCATCTTCGTAGCACGGACCCCGCCGTTCCTTGAGCAGCAGAAGCATCGTCTTCCGCGGCAACATGTTGCCCGAACATGTTATACTGAGCTAGCTTCTCGGACCACTCGGCCCTGCTAGCCAAATGCAAATTTACATCACCATCCGTGGTTTCTCTCATACAGTCAGAAAACGAGATGAAGGCAGACGACACATCCAGGGCGACGGCTCCTGCCAGCAGGATGTAGGACACCACGACATCAGCTCTGCTGTAGGCTCGCAGCCCGCCGCCCTTGTCGGTGGCCACGAAGAGCGCCAGAGCGATCGGAGTGGGCAAGGTTGAGAAATACAGGACGGGTACGAGGAGCGCTACTAGTGTCAGGGTGACAAGACACCGGACATTGTTGAGCATACACCCATGGTCTTCAGCGTCAGGACTGCACGAGCATGCGTAGTCGAGCAGAAACCGCTGGCGGAGGTGGCTGAGAGGCTTTTTAGTCGCGCCCCCACAGCTCGTTGTCCTGCATGGAGAAGGCCGTGATGCTGCTCTGCCCGCCCAGGTGGACCAGCACGAACGGAGCCCAGAACGGCATCAGCTCGTGCCGCGGCCTGCTCGTGCAGCCGGACACCGCTAGATGGCCGAGCACGAAGACGGCCACAAGGTCGGCCGACACGTAGGCAAGCCATAGGAGCGAGTGGAGTACGCGCGACGCGCTGCGTCTCCGGATGCCCGCTGCGAGGAAGAGGAAGACTTGCAAGGCCAAGCTTAGGAGGACCAGGCAGTGGATCTCCCATTCGTCCCACAGTTGCTCCACAGACGCCAGACTCTCGAGTGCACTGATAATATTATAATATATATATATATATATATATATATAAGCAACAAAGCCATGATTCATATATTTTTCAGATTTCATTCCAGTTTGCTGTTTATCTGTGCACAGATTCTTTTCTGAGAAAAAAAACCATCTAATTGTTTGATGTTGCAAACATTATTCTTTGATGCTTCTAATCATTTCATGATTTTAGTGGACGAAATATATATGACAGATTTTCTCATGTTACAAATGCTAGCATTATTGCTCTCGTATGTCTCATAATACTTCACGTTGCGGTAGAGATATGCAAGAGAATAACACCCTGCTACATTGGAGACAAACATATGCAAAATCATAAAATTCAACGGAATTTTACACAGTACCAAATTTGCAAAACCACCCCAGGGGCCAAATTTGCCCGGTTTTGACAGTTGGATGGCCTATGTTGTCCGGTTTCGTAAGTTAAAGGTTGAAAATCGGACTTTTGCGATATTTGGAGGGTGTAAACCGGATTTTTCCCTAATAATAAATATGTAAATAATAACATAGATTGACAATCTTAGACTGATGTTTTTATTAGATTCATCATGTAAAATGCTTTTATATTTTTTTAGTTCGATACACCATATTTCGCTACTAATACAGTCGAGATTTTGGGAGGATACTTGGGTGGGCCAAAAGCCATTCAGAGAATAGTATCCATCAATTTACAACATAGCTCACCAACCACATACATCAGTAGCGAGTGTGTTAAGTTCAGAACCCCTAAACATTTCATTTAGAAGGGCATTGGTTGATGAAAAACTCTGGCTTGATTTGGTAGCTAAGATAACCAACATCAATTTAGTTGAAGGGAGTGATCACTTTAGATGGAATTTACATAAATTCGGGGTCTTTACAGTTAGATCTATGTACCACCACAAGATGAACCAAAATGCTCCCTTTCGCCACAAATTGATTTGGAAACTAAAAATTCCTCTTAAGATAAAGATTTTCCTTTGGTTTTTCCAAAAAGGAGTTATCCTAACAAAAGATAATCTAGCGAGAAAGAATTGGAAGGGGAGTTTGAAGTGTTGCTTCTGTAATTGTAATGAATCAATTACACATCTCCTCTTTGACTGTCACCATGCAAAGGAGATTTGGAAGATAGTCTATTTAGCTACAGGGTTAACCCCGCCAAGATCGATTTCCCATATGCTAGGAAATTGGCTCTCAAATTTTGATAACAACGAGAGGCGTGTCGTTTTGGTGGGGGCAGCTGCATTGTGTTGGGCTATTTGGAGGTGCCGTAATGATATTATTTTTAACAAAACCAAGTATTCATCATTTATGCAGGTTGTTTTCAAGGGAACCTACTGGTTGCACTTATGGGCGCAACTGCAACATAAAGATATGATAAAGATGATGTTCCGAAAGGCAAGTCTTGCATTGGAGGTCGTCGCCTTGGAGATAGCCAATTATGAGTGGAAGCATGTAACGTCCTGGAAAATTTACCAAATAAATAACACGTGATTAAATATTTATTTTCCATCGTTGAGCTCGAAATCCTCCTAAAACCAAGAACCCTAATTCCCGGAAACTTTTCCCTGTCCCGAACCCCCGTTCTTCCAACACCTGATTCCATTCGACGTGTCCATCTGTTCTTTTCCCGCCGACCGAACCCTTCTCTCTTTTTCCTCACCGCCGCCCCATCCCGCGTCACATGGTCGCTTGTCGCCCACGCGCGACCACCCGTCGCGATCATCGCCGCGAATCTCTCTCCCTCTCTTTTTCTCTCCCTCCTTCCTCCCTCTCCTCCTCTGCCAAGCACGCTCGGCCCGGCCTCTCGCTTCCTGCCGCACGTAGCCACCCTGCTCGGCGTGCCTCACCTCCCCTGGCCCGCGCACGTGGGACCAACGCCGCGCGTGGCCGACCGCGGCCGCGGTCGCTGCTGGCACGCACTCGCCCCCTCCCTTTTTCCTTTTTCCCATTTTTTTTTCCTTCTCCTCCATTTCTTTTCTCTTTTTCCTTTTTTTTCTCTCTTTTCTTTTCTGTCCTCCCTCCTCCCTCCTTTCCATGCGCTGCAGAGCACCGGCCTGGCCCCCTGCCCCGCACGGCTCGGCCGCGCCACCCCTCGCCCCTGCTCCCTCTCCGGGTCGCTCCCCGCTCCCGGCCTGTCCCTCCCGCGCGCCCGCTCGCCCCTTTGACCCGCGCCCCGGCCGACCTCGCCATCCCGCGCGCTGCGAGCCGCTCGCCGCCCCGCCGCCCGGCCGCACGCGACGCGCGCCGCGCGTTTCCCGGCCGCCTCCTGCCCCGTGGACGCACACACCGCCGCGACCCCCCCGCTCGCGCGCACAGCCGTGTCACGCCGAGCCTACCGCACTCCACGCCCGGCCCGGCTCACCCTCGCCTTCCCCGCATACGCTCGCCGCCGACTCGCCTGCCCTGCTCGCGCGCCCAGCCTGCGGCCCACGCATCCGCGCGTGCCAAGCCCGCCGTGCCCGAGCCGCTCCAGCACAGCCGCGACGTCGCGCGCACGCACACGCGCGCGGACTCGCCACCGGCCCGTGCGCCATCCGCCGCGCGCGCTCCCCGCTCTGCCGCACGCGACGCGCGCCACGCCGCAGCAACCCGAGCTGTGTGCACGCGTACGCCGCCGGTCCCGCTCGCCCTGCTCCACCGAGCCCCGCCTCGGCGCACACGCTCACGCAAAGCCACGCCGCCCTGCCCCGCTCGCCCACTGCCGCCGTTGACGACGCGCAGCACCGCCTGCACCGACGCCCTGTGCACGGCGACCTTGGCACACCGCCGCCGCCTGCCTCACGCAGCCGCCCCAGTACGACGTCGTGCCCACCCCTGCTCACCCAAGCACGCCAGCCCAGCTGCCGCAGAGCGCGTCGTCAAGTCCGCCGTCATTTCAGCGCCACCACCCGCACGTCGCGACACGACGCCGGAGCGCCATTAATGGCCGCCAAGCTCGGCCACCGGCGCCCTCCCCTCGCCACCGCCATTCCGCGCCTATAAATAGGCCCTCGTGTAGCTCCACGTCACCACCGAGCTCACCAAGCTGCTCAGCCCGCCGCTCATCTTCCTCGTTGCTCCAATTCCCAGCTCCTCTGTTTCTTCCCAAAAGCAGAGCACTCTCGTCGATCTCCTCCGCGAGGCCATCGCAGCTCGATTGCTTCGACGGTGAGCATCCTCGTACCCTCCTCTACCTTCCCCAACCAGCACCCCTTCTTCTGCCCGCCACCAACGAGCTCCCCACGAGCTCCGAGTTGTCGCGGCTATGGCTGCCGCGGCCGCCGAAGCCAACCTCCACCTCCCGTGCCTATAGCCACCGAAGTAGAATCCCTTCACCCTCCTCTCTCTCCCCGTGCCCTCGGATCCAAGAATGGTGGCCGGAGCTGCCGCCGGCTGGAATTTGAGCTGTCAGCCATGGCGGACGGAACGGACGAGCAGGAAGCTGCTCTGTCCGTCTACTCTCTCGTCTCTGCCAATTTGGTGAACACATGTAGGAACACAGAACCCACCAATCCAAAGTCCCACACGTCGCTCTGTTGGGCCGTGCGGCCCAAAGGCAGCATTCAAGCCACGCACAAACAGGCCACGCAGCACCTGATAAGCACGTCACACATAATCAAGATTGTTTTCTATTTTCGGAATTATTTAAACACCCAATCTTATACCTATAATATCTCACCCATCCAAGCTTCGATCCAAGTGATTCTTGTTTCTAACTTCCTATAAAACCATATACTATCCATTCATCCTATTTTCATCTCTCCTTGAACCCCGGTTTAGCCCTTACACACCTCCTTAACCTATCATTTCATGCGCCAAACGACCTCGAATCAACATAAAACTTTACCACGCCTCTCATAACATAATTTTGACCATGCCATTAGGAATCTACCCAAAAATATTACTCCAAACTCTATATCTTATGTGTTCCCGATTCGAGCTCGACGATAAATCTTTATTTTCTGTGTATTGATTGTGTGCTTGTTTGTGTGCGCTGTAGACCACGGAGTGAACGAAGGAGAGCCCGTCAACGAGCAGTACTGTGAGCAGGTGAACGAGGACCCGTTCCGCGACCCCGAGCCCGAAGGGCTGGACATCCCAGAAGGCTGTGAAGACGGCAAGTTCAATCCCATCCTTTGATGCATGTTTCTGTCCTAGTTTTTATAAATACAACCCAAATGCATGTTTTATAAAATTGCATATGTTTTGCTTGCATGAAAACATGGTTGGATAGCCACCCCTTGATTTGTGATGACCATTCCTTGACCACCTAGATTAATGTCTGATTTTGCTTGGACGTTAATCGATACTAGAACGCTTAGAACCTGCTACCCTATATAACTTGTTTTATAAAGAAAAGGTGTGTGTGTGGGAAGGGATAAAAGTGGATTTTTAAAAGATGAGTTTAGACGGGATGGATGGCATTTCAGTGTGATTTGCCGTTGGTGTGCTCGTGCCGGTGTGGCAGAGCAAGGAAGGGAGATATCCATCTTGTCACCCCTAAGGACCGAGTTGGTGTTACATCTCACCTAACTCCACTTTCGTGCAAACCACTCGACCGTTGTATGGGCAACGGCTTAGCATAAATCCCACTAGTTAGTCTGATAGCCATCAGGAGAGCTGAGAGCAACGGGTGACTAAGGATAAGGGATAAGCCCAGAGTGACTTATGCCCGGTTATACCTAAGTGAACGGTCGATGACCCCTTGGTGCATCCCGTGATGGCTAGTCAGGTTTAGCTAAGGTGGGTAATGGCTATGTTGGGATCTACACCGACACGACGGTGTTCGAGTTGTGGTATCCTACTTGTGGGTAAAGTTGCACACCTCTGCAGAGTTGAAACCTATTCGAATAGTCCGTGCCCACGGTATTGGGCGAGTTACGGTGTGGTCTCACCACTAGTGTTTACTTTGGGATGGGTTAGCGTGAGTTGTTTTGGAAATGTGTCCGGCAGTTGTGCCGTGTGCTACGACGGACGGGGAGTCCGGTAGCAGTTTAAAACTTGAACTCCGGGTTACTACAAAATCTGATTTTCAAAAAGGTTTTCTGTTAAATAAACCCCTGCATGAAATATTGTTTTTCTGCAAATTAAACCGTAACCTTATCCTTGATTCACCTATGCATATTATTTTGATTTAACCCCTCCGTGGGTGTGGTTGGACTTGCTGAGTACATTTGTACTCACCGCACTCTTACTTTTTATAGAGGAAGATCCAGACTTTGTACCTGACGACGTTGAGTAAGGGTACCGTCCTGCACCCAACCTTGCCTGTGGTACCGGCCCTGTCGAGATGCCCCCGCTGTCGCAGTACTCTGAGCCTGTGGTAGACCCCATGTGGTTTGCGGTCTGGTGTTATGTCGTAGCTTGGTTAATCATTATTATCATCTGTATCGAGTGTCCTCCAAGGTTTGTACGGTTTTGAACCATCTGATGTATTAAATGTGGCATCAGCCTCCTGGGACTGGTGCTTTGTATCACATTTAAGTCTTCTCTTATGTGGGGACGCTTCAGGTGGTATCAGAGCCGTAGGTTGGCCGTAGGACGTGACCCTAGGAGCGAAACCCCGTTTTAGGCCTTTCCACACTAGGTTTATTCCTTCCTTAATCCTTTTTTTTCACACAAGCACTCACCTCTGGTTCTTGCCCTGTTCCAGATGGCTGACAATGGATGGATCGGCGGAATCTGTTTCGCAGAGCCCGGCCTTCCTAAGTTGTTGATACTCATCCTGGAACGCATCGGAGTTGTGGATCCGCCAGAGTTTCTTTACCGGGAGTACGACTCCAAGGGCACTCTTCGGTGTGACCTGATGATCTTCATAGCAAGAAGCACCCGCTACCCTGATGTGGACCCTTGGTTCATCTCCACCACATGTTTTTGTTTCCCGGACACCTATCGAAAAGCCGCCCGTAAAGCCTTGCGACGCCTCCGAGTGATCTACAAACATCACCTTCAGCGGACTCCTATGGGATTTTTCCCGCCGACTGAAGGAAGAGGACGCACCTGGATCGCCCGGATGAGAGGACTCGGAAAGAAAGAAGAAGACTTGGAAGACACAGTATCCCACTTATCCATCTATCTCACCGGCCTGGATAAACTCTACCGCGAGCAAGCAGCACAACTAAAGCAACAAATCCACAGAGCAGAAAAGGTAACCCAGGAGCTAGATGAACAACGGACAAGAACCGTACACGCCGAGTATGCCCTAGCTGCCCTCCAAGTCCAAATGGAAGAGAAAGAGGCAGAACTGGAAGAGCAACAGGCAAGAGCCATACGTGCCGAGAATTCACTAGCCGCTCTCCAAGCTCGGATGTAGAGGTACGAGGCTCGCTGGGGAATAGGTGGATGGATAGAGGGAGAAGAAGAAGAAGAACCCATGGAAACCCATTGGGATGTAGGTACTCAGACAGAGGAAGAAGAACCCATGGAAACCCACTGGGATAAAGGTACTCAGACCGATGATGACGCGACGGATCGGTATCTTCCACTGAAGAAGCGCCCCCTTAGGATCGAGGAAGAATCTCCATGATAGGACTAGCACCCCAAGCTAGAGCCTTTGCACTAATAATTATGTACCCGTAAAGACTGTATCCCGCCATGTTACCATAATAAATGTCATCTACCCCCTTTTTGTGTACCTCAAATATTTGTGCAAGTTTTCACCCTATCTTTGTTTTCAGATAGCTGAGGAAGGATGGACCCAGGGCGACTGCCAAGCTGCACCTGGCTTCCCCAGCCTCTTGATCAACGCCCTGGAAAGCCTTGGCGTCACGGAACGCCCAAGGTACTACAGTAGAGAGTACGAGCATCATGGCACTCTCCGCTGCAGGGTGATCCTAGTCATCGCCAGAAGTGACCGCTACCCCGACATCCAGTCATGGCGAGTGACCGCTACAGGGTTTAATCACCAGGACACCTATCCCCTAGCCGTCAGGAAAGCACTTCGTTACTTGTGCCGGATTTTCGAAAGACACCTCGCCCCCACACCAATGAGGTTCTTTCCACCAGCCATCAGAACTCTGGTTTGGGAAGCCCGAATGAGAAGTCTGGAACGGCGTCGCCATGAAGAGAACCCTCTGTACCAAGTGGTTACCTACCTAGCCTCCTTGGATCAGCTCTTTGACGAGCAAGCCAACTTGCTGAGGGAACAGAACCATCGAGCCGAGCAAGCAGAGCTCGCGGTAAGACTGCAACAGATCCGAGCAGTTCAAGCCGAGGCAAGAGCCGCAGCAGCGATCAGCAGAGAAGCAGTTGCTCAGGAGAGCCTCAGGCAAGCCCGAGACCGGCGTATGATGGAATGGACCAGAAGTGGAACTCCAATCCCGGCAATCGGAGAAGACCATGTTCTGCTCGGAACACCTGTCATAGGATGGGGACCCCTCGTTGGAAACCCACAAGTCCCACCTGAGAACCCTGGAAGGTCGACTGCCGACGTCGAAAGAGAAGCTACTACGCAACCCCTGGAAGACGGAAACCTAGAAGACGGCGAGTTGCCTGTTTCCCTGGAGGATGAGAGTTCTCTTCCAAGGGAAGAACTCCCTCGAGCCAACGGATCTGCTTAAAACGCTAGCGATCGTCAAGGGATGAAGCCATATGGTCCGAAGGAGAGTTGTGCCCTCTTTCTTTTGAAGTTGTGTACCCGGACGTGTAGTACGCGTTTTAGTCGTGTCCCTGTACCCTGCCTTGCAGTAATAAAGTTGTTTGTGCCTGTTTGCTATGATTGAGTGCTTGTTGTGTGCGTATCGGCAGAAAATAGATTCTGCCTTTCCAAAAAAGTACGATTTAAATAACTTAAACATCACCTAATCCCAATCTCACAAAGACCCTACCCCATATACAGATGGCCTCCGGAAGCATTACGAGGGCTTCCCGCAATCGGAACCCTGCAGTCGCTGGTACGGGAGCCCCAGTCTTATTTGTCAAAAAGAAGGATGGGAGTATGAGGCTGCGTATAGACCACCGTGCACTGAATGAGGTTACCATCAAGAATAAGTACAACCTCCCCAGAATTGATGATCTTTTTGACCAGCTAAAAGGAGCCAGGTACTTCTCCAAGATCAATCTGAGGTACGGATTTGCAGAAGTTCAATGGAGCAGACACGAAGTAGAAGAAGCTACGTGGGAACGCGAAGACGCTCAAAAGGAATTTCCCCATCTGCATAGGAGCCTGCCGAATCTCGAGGACGAGATTCATTTTAAGGGGGTAGGTTTGTAACATCCTGGAAAATTCACCAAATAAATAACACGTGATTAAATATTTATTTTCCATCGTTGAGCTCGAAATCCTCCTAAAACCAAGAACCCTAATTCCCGGAAACTTTTCCCTGTCCCGAACCCCCGTTCTTCCAACACCTGATTCCATTCGACGTGTCCATCTGTTCTTTTCCCGCCGACCGAACCCTTCTCTCTTTTTCCTCACCGCCGCCCCATCCCGCGTCACATGGTCGCTTGTCGCCCACGCGCGACCACCCGTCGCGATCATCGCCGCGAATCTCTCTCCCTCTCTTTTTCTCTCCCTCCTTCCTCCCTCTCCTCCTCTGCCAAGCACGCTCGGCCCGGCCTCTCGCTTCCTGCCGCACGTAGCCACCCTGCTCGGCGTGCCTCACCTCCCCTGGCCCGCGCACGCGGGACCAACGCCGCGCGTGGCCGACCGCGGCCGCGGTCGCCGCTGGCACGCACTCGCCCCCTCCCTTTTTCCTTTTTCCTATTTTTTTTTCTTTTCCTTCTCCTCCATTTCTTTTCTCTTTTCCCTTTTTTTTCTCTCTTTTCTTTTCTGTCCTCCCTCCTCCCTCCTTTCCATGCGCTGCAGAGCACCGGCCTGGCCCCCTGCCCCGCACGGCTCGGCCGCGCCACCCCTCGCCCCTGCTCCCTCTCCGGGTCGCTCCCCGCTCCCGGCCTGTCCCTCCCGCGCGCCCGCTCGCCCCTTTGACCCGCGCCCCGGCCGACCTCGCCATCCCGCGCGCTGCGAGCCGCTCGCCACCCCGCCGCCCGGCCGCACGCGACGCGCGCCGCGCGTTTCCCGGCCGCCTCCTGCCCCGTGGACGCACACACCGCCGCGACCCCCCGCTCGCGCGCACAGCCGTGTCACGCCGAGCCTACCGCGCTCCACGCCCGGCCCGGCTCACCCTCGCCTTCCCCGCATACGCTCGCCGCCGACTCGCCTGCCCAGCCCGCGCGCCCGGCCTGCGGCCCACGCATCCGCGCGTGCCAAGCCCGCCGTGCCCGAGCCGCTCCCGCACAGCCGCGACGTCGCGCGCAAGCACACGCGCGCGGACTCGCCACCGGCCCGTGCGCCACCCGCCGCGCGCGCTCCCCGCTAAGCCGCACGCGACGCGCGCCACGCCGCAGCAACCCGAGCTGTGTGCACGCGTACGCCGCCGGTCCCGCTCGCCCTGCTCCACCGAGCCCCGCCTCGGCGCACACGCTCACGCAAAGCCACGCCGCCCTGCCCCGCTCACCCACTGCCGCCGTTGACGACGCGCAGCACCGCCTGCACCGACGCCCTGTGCACGGCGACCTTGGCACACCGCCGCCGCCTGCCTCACGCAGCCGCCCCAGTACGATGTCGTGCCCACCCCTGCTCACCCAAGCACGCCAGCCCAGCTGCCGCAGAGCGCGTCGTCAAGTCCGCCGTCATTTCAGCGCCACCACCCGCACGTCGCGACACGACGCCGGAGCGCCATTAATGGCCACCAAGCTCGGCCACCGGCGCCCTCCCCTCGCCACCGCCATTCCGCGCCTATAAATAGGCCCTCGTGTAGCTCCACGTCACCACCGAGCTCACCAAGCTGCTCAGCCCGCCGCTCATCTTCCTCGTTGCTCCAATTCCCAGCTCCTCTGTTTCTTCCCAAAAGCAGAGCACTCTCGTCGATCTCCTCCGCGAGGCCATCGCAGCTCGATTGCTTCGACGGTGAGCATCCTCGTACCCTCCTCTACCTTCCCCAACCAGCACCACTTCTTCTGCCCGCCACCAACGAGCTCCCCACGAGCTCCGAGTTGTCGCGGCTATGGCTGCCGCGGCCGCCGAAGCCAACCTCCACCTCCCGTGCCTATAGCCACCGAAGTAGAATCCCTTCACCCTCCTCTCTCTCCCCGTGCCCTCGGATCCAAGAATGGTGGCCGGAGCTGCCGCCGGCTCGAATTTGAGCTGTCAGCCATGGCGGACGGAACGGACGAGCAGGAAGCTGCTCTGTCCGTCTACTCTCTCGTCTCTGCCAATTTGGTGAACACATGTAGGAACACAGAACCCACCAATCCAAAGTCCCACACGTCGCTCTGTTGGGCCGTGCGGCCCAAAGGCAGCATTCAAGCCACGCACAAACAGGCCACGCAGCACCTGATAAGCACGTCACACATAATCAAGATTGTTTTCTATTTTCGGAATTATTTAAACACCCAATCTTATACCTATAATATCTCACCCATCCAAGCTTCGATCCAAGTGATTCTTGTTTCTAAATTCCTATAAAACCATATACTATCCATTCATCCTATTTTCATCTCTCCTTGAACCCCGGTTTAGCCCTTACACACCTCCTTAACCTATCATTTCATGCGCCAAACGACCTCGAATCAACATAAAACTTTACCACGCCTTCATAACATAATTTTGACCATGCCATTAGGAATCTACCCAAAAATATTACTCCAAACTCTATATCTTATGTGTTCCCGATTCGAGCTCGACGATAAATCTTTATTTTCTGTGTATTGATTGTGTGCTTGTTTGTGTGCGCTGTAGACCACGGAGTGAACGAAGGAGAGCCCGTCAACGAGCAGTACTGTGAGCAGGTGAACGAGGACCCGTTCCGCGACCCCGAGCCCGAAGGGCTGGACATCCCAGAAGGCTGTGAAGACGGCAAGTTCAATCCCATCCTTTGATGCATGTTTCTGTCCTAGTTTTTATAAATACAACCCAAATGCATGTTTTATAAAATTGCATATGTTTTGCTTGCATGAAAACATGGTTGGATAGCCACCCCTTGATTTGTGATGACCATTCCTTGACCACCTAGATTAATGTCTGATTTTGCTTGGACGTTAATCGATACTAGAACGCTTAGGACCTGCTACCCTATATAACTTGTTTTATAAAGAAAAGGTGTGTGTGTGGGAAGGGATAAAAGTGGATTTTTAAAAGATGAGTTTAGACGGGATGGATGGCATTTCAGTGTGATTTGCCGTTGGTGTGCTCGTGCCGGTGTGGCAGAGCAAGGAAGGGAGATATCCATCTTGTCACCCCTAAGGACCGAGTTGGTGTTACATCTCACCTAACTCCACTTTCGTGCAAACCACTCGACCGTTGTATGGGCAACGGCTTAGCATAAATCCCACTAGTTAGTCTGATAGCCATCAGGAGAGCTGAGAGCAACGGGTGACTAAGGATAAGGGATAAGCCCAGAGTGACTTATGCCCGGTTATACCTAAGTGAACGGTCGATGACCCCTTGGTGCATCCCGTGATGGCTAGTCAGGTTTAGCTAAGGTGGGTAATGGCTATGTTGGGATCTACACCGACACGACGGTGTTCGAGTTGTGGTATCCTACTTGTGGGTAAAGTTGCACACCTCTGCAGAGTTGAAACCTATTCGAATAGTCCGTGCCCACGGTATTGGGCGAGTTACGGTGTGGTCTCACCACTAGTGTTTACTTTGGGATGGGTTAGCGTGAGTTGTTTTGGAAATGTGTCCGGCAGTTGTGCCGTGTGCTACGACGGACGGGGAGTCCGGTAGCAGTTTAAAACTTGAACTCCGGGTTACTACAAAATCTGATTTTCAAAAAGGTTTTCTGTTAAATAAACCCCTGCATAAAATATTGTTTTTCTGCAAATTAAACCGTAACCTTATCCTTGATTCACCTATGCATATTATTTTGATTTAACCCCTCCGTGGGTGTGGTTGGACTTGCTGAGTACGTTTGTACTCACCCCACTCTTACTTTTTACAGAGGAAGATCCAGACTTTGTACCTGACGACGTTGAGTAAGGGTACCGTCCTGCACCCAACCTTGCCTGTGGTACCGGCCCTGTCGAGATGCCCCCGCTATCGCAGTACTCTGAGCCTGTGGTAGACCCCATGTGGTTTGCGGTCTGGTGTTATGTCGTAGCTTGGTTAATCATTATTATCATCTGTATCGAGTGTCCT
The DNA here is from genome assembly GCF_016808335.1 of Panicum virgatum. Classification (NCBI taxonomy): domain Eukaryota; kingdom Viridiplantae; phylum Streptophyta; class Magnoliopsida; order Poales; family Poaceae; genus Panicum; species Panicum virgatum. Next base: position 20,533 of record NW_024376642.1, read on the forward strand.
CCAAGGTTTGTACGGTTTTGAACCATCTGATGTATTAAATGTGGCATCAGCCTCCTGGGACTGGTGCTTTGTATCACATTTAAGTCTTCTCTTATGAGGGGACGCTTCAAAGCATAACCTTAGAATTGGTTTAGATGATTTTCCCTTTGCTCATTCCCCAAGCTAGCCAATAGACGACTATATTTTGTAATAATCTTTGGGCTGTGTACACTTTGTAGAGGCCGGAACTCGTTTTCATTATTAAAAAAATATTTCATACAAACTCTTAGTAGTCAAAATGACAACCACTGTTCTAAACGGTCTTATATTTTCTAGAGAAATGCCTATCTAAACTAGAAAAGGTATCGAATTACACCGGTTGAAAGCGGCGCTCATGAGTATACATCATTCTTTTCTGTAATAATAAAAGTGAACACAATAAGCTAGTATACATCATTACCTTTGGCTGTTCACCAGACTTTCGCTGCCATGTTCCTCGCGATTTCTAGTCGGCCTCATCTTTGAATTGGTGGAGACATGCAAGCAAACCACATCGCAAGCCTCGCTGCAAGGGTTCTAAATAGCAAGTTTCGGGTGAGAGAATAGATGCTTTGCTTAAATGAAGAGCGAGAGTAGGCATCTATCCCAATACATCGATTAATATATGATTTGAATGCGAAAGGCCGGGCCGTTGAGATGGCTAGCGCGGCCCGGTAGCGTCGCGCTCTCAGTAGGTTCTGAGTTCGATTCTCATCAGAAGCGAATTTCAGGCTGCTGAGAGAAAAAAAAACCCTCGCTGTGCTCGCCGTAAGGTTTGTCCCTCACGGGCATGGGTCAGGGTTCGGGGGGTTTCTCTACCCGGGTAAGCCGGTGTGGCTTCCTCTTAATGAAAAAACGGTGGGGCCGTTTCTTTTCCGGGTAGAGTTTTTTTTATATATGATTTGAATAATCTCAAACTCTATTAGCTACATATATGTTGCCATAACCTGACATATAAACAAAATGAAATTGACTTTTGGTGTGCGAGGTTTGGAGTATAACCTATGGATACGCATGCATGCAGCTGGTCATCTGTGTTTGTACAATGTTTCAAACAAAAGTTTTTATAACAATATGGATGCCAGCATTGGTCTTATCCATTTTATTTGTCCGATGATGGAGGGCAGAAAAGAATATTCTTTTCTGATGTTGCATTAAACAAGCAAGGTTGATTATTCCCGGCCCTTCGCTTGCCATGAGATATACTACTGATCTTGTCTGAACCGTCCTATGATGGAGGGAAGAAAAGAATATTCTTTTCTGATGTTGCATTAAACAAACAAGGCTGATTATTCCCGGCCCTTCGCTTGCCATAAGAGATACTACTGCTGATCTTGTTTGAACCTTTTTTAGAAACCTACTGCTCCCTCCATCTTAAAAAAACAAGTCATCCTACGAATTCTAGAATAACTTTTAAAAAAAAGATAAAATGACCATATTTGTCTATATTTACTATTTATATTTGGCACTAATTAATTTATTATCTTATTATTTGGCCAACAAACAGAGCCTCCACGTTCGCTCTCAAGGTCTAGAAATTACTATGTTAATAGGAGAAAATAGAAAAATAAAAATTACCCACCACTGCCATTATAATAAAAATTAGCCTAAAATACTCATACGCCTAATTAAAAATTACCCACCAATGCCATTATGAAAAATTAAATATAAAATACCATTTATCAATGTATCAGTTACAAACATATTATTAATAAAAATTAAAGCTAACAACAATCAATCAACATAAAAAGAAAATAAAAATAATTATATGCATAATATTATTAAAGCTCAACAAATTAAATTGTTATTATAGGTAGATCATATTTGAATTGTTTTAATTAATAATAAAACATAATTTACGATAATAAACAAGGTGATGCATGGTAACAAATAGTATAATTTTTAAAAAATAGTAAGAATACAACTATATATAATTTTTTTAATTTTCAATACTAGCCGCGCAAATGCGCGGGTCATACGCCTAGTTCTTCTATGTCAGCCGTGCTGGCTGGACCAGCCTCCCTCCTCGTCTTCGGCAAGGGAGGGCATCCGGTCGTACCGGGAACGACGGCCACCGGCTTCTAGCAGAATCCGATGTACGCCGAATCTATCCCTTCCTTTACGCACGCCGAGAAGCGCATATACTGCTGTGTCTGCAGACCCGTAGTAAGGGCGTCTGCAGTGCGCCAGCGATTTGCGCCGGCGATTTGAAGGAGAGAGAGGGACGGCAGACGCTCGGGACTCACACGCGTGAGAGGGAGCTCTCTCGGCGAGCGTGCGAGCTAGCGACGAATTCGTCGCTAGCGACTACTGTGCAGCCACTATTCATCGATTAGAAAAATGAAATCGCCGGCCATCTCGTCGACCGTTGCAGACGTCCTAAACACCTTTGGGTCGCCGTTTCAGCTTGTCTGCGCTACTTTACGGTAAACAACTCTTGTGTTACTTCGCGAGACGAATCTAATGATATCTTTGAACGCGTAATTAGATGATGGTTATTGTAGCATTACTGTAGCCAATCATCAATTAATTGCCGTCATTAGATTCGTCGCGAAAAATTACACACATCTCTAAAGAGGTTTTGCAAATAAACTTTATTTAGTACTTCATGCGGAGCCTAGAAGACGTATTCTAGGAATCATAGAATGCCACATGGCAAAGTTCAGATGGAAAACCGCGTCGGCTGACAGTTCTGCTACAACGTCACACGCAGCCATCAGATACCTTATAAGAACTTAGGCTGTGTTTAGTTCGCGAAATTTTTTGGGTTTGTGTACTGTAACACTTTCGTTGTTATTTGGCAATTAATGTCCAATCATAGGCTAATTAGGCTTAAAAGATTCGTCTCGTCATTTACAGTTGAACTATGTAATTAGTTATATTTTTCAACTGTATTTAATACTCCATGCATGTATTCAAAAATTCGATGTGACGGATACTGTTTGAAATTTTTGGAACTAAACAGGACCTTAGCAGTACTACGATCGAAGGGGTTACATCTACTGTCAACAACAGAACAACTGTCAACAACGGGCAACAGAACTGAGGGGCAAAGTTAGACGCGCGCAAGCTCTCTGCATCTCTGGGCCTCTACGCAGCATCGTGAGCGCGATGGAGCTGAAGCCTGATGAAGCAATAGCTCGTACCCGAGACAAGCGGTGGCGCGCAACTAAAGCGAGGCAAAAAGAGTGCCCGGCGAAGCTGGATCATGTGATTCTGTTCTGTATTTGATTATTCTACCGCAGAGATCATGCCAATCATCATGATCATGTGAACTCATTTCTGTGCATACATTGGTTTGGCGCATTTCCCTCATGCTTTAGGGTCCGAAGCTGGATTGGATGGTAGCAGAAGATGAAGAAGAGACACAATCAAAGTTCGCTTTTTAAAGCAGCTTGAAATTTGCTTCACCTCACCTAGTGTATGGGTTTGCAATGCCCCGACCGAGGCAACACCTTTTGACTTTCCAAGGATGTGAGTAGTAGTATGAACACGGAACGGACAGTAGGCTGCATGCTGTAAATATGAAGGCTATGTAACTGCGAGCTGGCAGAATTTGCCCAGCAGCGACCTTTGCTGGAGAATGCACCTAGCGATGTTTCCCTCCTGGAAGGTTTGATCTTTGTTCAAACATGCAAATCCATCCTGTTTTTTTTTGTGTGGAAATGAGAACATTTTATTAATTTCAAGAAGTTACATCGAGTGGATACAACGCCTTGAAACCGTTCCCGGCCTCTGTTCATTGGGCACACAGCCTACTAGATTTTAGGTTTAACAGACACATTAATGACTTTCGATCCTGAGACTAGAACGTCACCCATGTACCTAACTTCACCCATGTGCCTAGGTAAAAAAATCCTTTGCCACCCGCTCCAACCACCGAGAGGCCGCAACAAGCGCCTCCTGGGAAGTAGCATGTTGTAGGGTAGCCCATGTACGAAGCCAGTGCATTGTCCTGTAAATAATATGCAAAAAATTAGATTGTTTGTTTTCAAATACAGTGTCATTCCTGCAGAGCCAGACAGACCAGCACATGGCTGCCGCTCCCACCATGATGAGTGATTTATGATGTTTTAAAATTCCATTCAGCCAGCTCCCGAACATGTTGGATATACTTGTGGGTTGGCGGAGACCCCATGCCATGTATACTGTGGCCCAAGCCATTCGCGCAAAACGATAGTCTAGAAACAGATGCTGAATCGTTTTATTTTCATGACAGAAGCAGCATTGTTGATTACCCTGCCAGTTCCTTTTCGCCAAGTTATCCTTTGTGAGGATGATGCCGCACCTAATGTACCAGATGAATATCTTAATTTTTAATGGTAGTTTCAGCTTCCATAGTTTCTTGTTGACATTGAGAACGTTCTGACTTATTAATCCCCAGTAATGTGACTTTACTGAGAAGACACATGCGGGGTCAAGATTCCATCTAAACTCATCCTCATCGTGGCTGAGTGTGATGGGAGCCAGTCGGGCTGCTAGGTTATTCCACATTGCTAGTTTATTTTCGATGAGATCCATACGCCAAGATAGATTGGGTGTTGACGCTGAAAGTACTTGACCCATCGTATCATGTTTTCTCCTTGCAATATTATATAATTGCGGGTATTGTTATCTCAACGGTGTGTTACCTAGCTAAATGTCTTCCCAAAATCTAACTTGTGACCCATTCTTTATAACAAAGGTCCTGAACCAGAGGAACTCACCTTTTGCTTTCATCAAGCTTGCCCAGAAATGAGAGTCACCGCTTTTCCATTGGAGTTGAACCAACGGTTTAGTCCCTAGGTATTTGTTGCGTAGAATCTGCTGCCAAGTACCATCTGTTGTCAACAGTCAGTATAGCCACTTGCTGAGCAATGCAATATTTTTAAGTTCGAGATTTTGTATCCCTAAACCTCCTTATTCTTTAGGTTGGCACAGGATATCCCACTTTGCTAGCCAATATTTTCGTTTGTGCTCATCACTCTGCCAGAAGTACCGAGATCGGAAGTAATCCAACTTCTTGCGAACCCCTTTTGGAATCTTGAAGAAGGACATCATGTACGTCGGTAAGCTGCTAAGAACTAAGTTGATCAAGATTAGCCTCCCTCCCATGGAAAGGTTTTTCCCTTTCCAGCTACTAAGGTGCTTTTCAAAACATTCTTGTACTCTCAACCAATCATTGTTTGCTAATCCATCCTGTGTCTGCTAAACATGCTAATTCGGGAGGCATACACTGGTGAAGGAACGATGAAAATGGGCAAACGACTGAAAACCAGTGAGACGAGTTTAGAAAAGATTTCAAACTTGCATATCTATAGAGTATATTCAGAGATGTACTTTTGCTGCAAGAATGCACCCTCAAATTTATCATTGTTCATATGAGTTAGTCTAGAACAAGTTTGAACCTCAGCTGAAAGGATCCCGTCGCTGGTGTGATGTCAACACTCAACACACGCAACCATCCCTGACAACCTTGGCTGATACGGAGGTGGTTGCTTCGTTGCACCCGCCGCCGGACACAGGGGTGGTCGCCCAACGACCACGCCATGGGCTAGAGCGCCTCGCATCAGTCATCACTAACGCCGGCGGCGGATTGTATATCTATGGGAGCCGGCGCAGAGACGCCGGGACAGAATAGAGGATTGGTCCTCCGATCATCTGAACTCGGAAGAGATTCATGCGGCCGCCGCCGCCGGCGGCTGCCTAGCTTGTCGTTCGATGCCACGGCTCTCCGGGCGGAGCCCGGACTCCGGAGCACACCGAGCGGCGAACCGTGGAGGGGAACGGCAAGCGATCGAGCAACAGTCCCTGCGAGGGTGGGAAGGGTCTCCGATCGTTGCCATGGAGCACCCCACTGGTCCCGTTGGCACCTCCAGTTACTGGCAATCTGGCCGCACTCGGGGAACACTGGGACGCGCTCGCTCCTCGGCGCGGCACGCCTGATCGCCACGGATGACGCCGGGCGTCGCGCTGTCGGCAAACCGACGATCCTAAGATCAGGAACGCGAGATCCACAATACTGTCTAGCTGGGTGCCTCCCTGAGCAATCCAAACCGTGCGCTCACGTCGGTGAGGCCGTCCCCAGCTTGCGACGTAGTCCGTTACTTACTGTCCACCACCCGGCACCGGCGAGCGAGACCATGACCGCCGCCGTGGCCATCTCGACCCCACCTTGATACGCGTGAATGGCAGCGAGAGTTCCATCACTGATCAGGCATGGGCACTCCTGACTAGGAGCTGCCTTCCTGGGCATCGGCGCTGTGCCGCGACTCACCGTCGAGCAGAGCGGCGAGTAGGGGACGGGGAGGAAGACGGAGAGTACATGACAAATCAACTGGGAACATACGGGTCCATCTCAGCCGCACAAATGCCATCCAACGGCTGCGGGAGGCCCAGGGGGCGGACGGTATTCCATTTACCGTCCACCCGGTCGGTCCTCGACGACAAGCGCCGTCCCGGCGTCCGCCAGGAGGTCCGGCGGCTGAGGCCGGACAGCCCCAAGGTTCTCGTTTCGCGTCTGCATGGACGAGCGCTCCACGTCGTGCACTCGTGCTCCTCCCCGGCAAAGGCCATGCTCGCCGCGTCGTCGTCTTCCCCGTCAGACCTCGACCAGCGCGTCCATCCGGCGGCTCAATCCGGATCAGTGTGTGTCGTTGAGTCCAAGGTCTCCGTTTGCTCTAGTTGGGCCCAGGCGGCGTCATCTCTCGTCTCTGCTCCAGAATCGATGATCTTGATGCGCGCGTCGCCCATCCGCACCTTGCGTGCTGGCATGGCATGGCATGGCCACATGCCTGCATTCATGCACCGCGCTTCAGCTCTTCTTCAACATCGACCAGCATCCTCCATACCCTTGCAAGTGTCGGATCGGCGCTTAGCTTTCCTATGCGTCTGCTGCGCCAGCGAGGAAACGACGACCATCTTCCTCGACGAGGTGGACACGGCCGGTCACGACGGACGGCGTGGTTGTATGCTAGGAGCGGCCCAGGCGACGAGGCGCCTCGATGGAACGGATGGACAGGTTCGAGGGCCGATCGAGCGCACGACAGTGCTCATGGCGATCATCCATGGACACGCTGGATTAGGCATCTCGCGGCGCTGCTTCGGCAGGGGGACGCTTGCCGGCACGGTCGAGGCCCCGTGAGGCAGTTGAAGCGCGCAACTCGTGGTCCATGCGGTTGCGGAAGCGCTGTTGGTCTTGGCTCTCGATGAGGACCCGCGTTCGTAGGCAGTGGCGTGACTCGCCGTCGAGGAGAACGGCGGGTGGAGGAAGACGAAACGATCTCGCTGTCGGCCAGAACGAGGGATGGGGGAATACGCGCGTCAATCTCAGCCGCACATTTGCGATCCAACGCCTGCAGGAGACCCAGGGGGGGACGGTATTTCATCTACCGTCCACCCGGACAGTATTCGAAACACCGTCCACCCCCTGGCTCCGAGCGCACCGTCCGCCCCCTGGCTCCCAAGTTCTATAGAAAATTCATAAATTAAAATTTGAGGAATCAAATTTGATTCAAATTTGAGCATTGCGAAGGAATTCAAAAACTTTCATAAAAACTTGGGCCAATAAAAAATAACTTATTAAACTAAATAAAAAATTATGAATTATCATATTCTTATTTCATTTTTATCAAAGGCTTAGCTAACCCAAAAATTCAAGAAATTTTGAATTCTACCCATTTTTAAAATTTTATAATTCAAATTTCATTATGTTTAATGTATCACATCTAGCCAAAATAAATTCCTTGTCTTTTGATCTACCTCCCAAAAAAATATCATCATTCTTAGACAATATTAACTATGCTTTCTTTATTATTTAATTGAGAGAGGTGTGAAATTCCAGAAATTCGGACATTTTACTGTAGCAAAACCGCCTTTGGTTGAGCCGGGATTGTTTTTCAAACGGTTTCGTTAGTTGGAGGTGTAGGATATCCGGTTTCGTAGTTCAAGGGTCAAAATCGGACTATCGTGATAGTTCAGGGTTGAAAAACAGACTTTACCCTAATAATAATGATATGTATACAATACTGACAGTACCCAGATGTAGCTATTCACTACGGGATGGTAGAAAAGGGCCTAGAAAGTACATTAGCAGCAGGACATGGGTGATGAATTCACCGCCAGTGCTGAGATGCTGGCTGTGGAAAGCACCACCGCAGCGAGGCGCGACGAAGAAAAGCATCTCCAGCCACACAGCGGTGATGAGCTCCCAGCATTCATCTTCCTGGATAGCGATGAGCTCTTGGGCTACCTCACACGCGCGATTGGTCACTGCAGAATCCAGATCCTCGTATGTGCTATGCAGAAGTTGCATATGAGCTGTCGGTTGTTCGCCGCTGCTGCCCTGGGGAAGAGCCACCGCTTCGGCTGGTCCACCGCCATGGACATTTTTCCCTGCTTTGAGGAGTTCCTCGTTCTCCATTACCACTCTTCCCCCAAGTTCATCCATAAGATGATTAAAGGCGAGCAACGGGTCCATTCCACTGCCTGTCTGTTTCCAGACCTGGAATACCATCCGGGCAGGGTTCTCCTCATGGGCCACACCTGATAGGTTACGGACCTTTTTTGCTTCCTCCAGTTCGCCGTGAGCTTTGCGATGTAAGAGCTGTGAATTGGTCTTGAGCATCACCCCGCACTTGAAGACGAGGTACATGATATAATTCGACACCTCTCTGCACATCCTCTTCTTCCCCTTCATATCAGGATTGCTGCTGGACTGGGTGCATCCTTCATAGTAGCAGATATCTGTTGCCATGTGCCAGATGAGCACGCTCGTCTGGAAATCCATGGCGGCGTCGATGCTCCGGTGTAGCGCCGCCGTCCCTGGACGAGCAGAGGCCGAGTCTCTATGGTTGCCCGCCCACTTCTGGAGGGCCAGCAGACCACCGGTGCTGGCAAAGTTCCAATCTTGTTGCCCGCCTGCTCCCAAGTCTAACAGCTTGTCTAGAACCAACTCCTTGAGATCCCCGGGGAGGGCGATGCGCGTCACATCGAGTGCCTGGACACCACAGGCTTTGAGGGGCTTCTCTATCCATCTTCGTAGCACGGACCCCGCCGTTCCTTGAGCAGCAGAAGCATCGTCTTCCGCGGCAACATGTTGCCCGAACATGTTATACTGAGCTAGCTTCTCGGACCACTCGGCCCTGCTAGCCAAATGCAAATTTACATCACCATCCGTGGTTTCTCTCATACAGTCAGAAAACGAGATGAAGGCAGACGACACATCCAGGGCGACGGCTCCTGCCAGCAGGATGTAGGACACCACGACATCAGCTCTGCTGTAGGCTCGCAGCCCGCCGCCCTTGTCGGTGGCCACGAAGAGCGCCAGAGCGATCGGAGTGGGCAAGGTTGAGAAATACAGGACGGGTACGAGGAGCGCTACTAGTGTCAGGGTGACAAGACACCGGACATTGTTGAGCATACACCCATGGTCTTCAGCGTCAGGACTGCACGAGCATGCGTAGTCGAGCAGAAACCGCTGGCGGAGGTGGCTGAGAGGCTTTTTAGTCGCGCCCCCACAGCTCGTTGTCCTGCATGGAGAAGGCCGTGATGCTGCTCTGCCCGCCCAGGTGGACCAGCACGAACGGAGCCCAGAACGGCATCAGCTCGTGCCGCGGCCTGCTCGTGCAGCCGGACACCGCTAGATGGCCGAGCACGAAGACGGCCACAAGGTCGGCCGACACGTAGGCAAGCCATAGGAGCGAGTGGAGTACGCGCGACGCGCTGCGTCTCCGGATGCCCGCTGCGAGGAAGAGGAAGACTTGCAAGGCCAAGCTTAGGAGGACCAGGCAGTGGATCTCCCATTCGTCCCACAGTTGCTCCACAGACGCCAGACTCTCGAGTGCACTGATAATATTATAATATATATATATATAAAAGCAACAAAGCCATGATTCATATATTTTTCAGATTTCATTCCAGTTTGCTGTTTATCTGTGCACAGATTCTTTTCTGAGAAAAAAAACCATCTAATTGTTTGATGTTGCAAACATTATTCTTTGATGCTTCTAATCATTTCATGATTTTAGTGGACGAAATATATATGACAGATTTTCTCATGTTACAAATGCTAGCATTATTGCTCTCGTATGTCTCATAATACTTCACGTTGCGGTAGAGATATGCAAGAGAATAACACCCTGCTACATTGGAGACAAACATATGCAAAATCATAAAATTCAACGGAATTTTACACAGTACCAAATTTGCAAAACCACCCCAGGGGCCAAATTTGCCCGGTTTTGACAGTTGGATGGCCTATGTTGTCCGGTTTCGTAAGTTAAAGGTTGAAAATCGGACTTTTGCGATATTTGGAGGGTGTAAACCGGATTTTTCCCTAATAATAAATATGTAAATAATAACATAGATTGACAATCTTAGACTGATGTTTTTATTAGATTCATCATGTAAAATGCTTTTATATTTTTTTAGTTCGATACACCATATTTCGCTACTAATACAGTCGAGATTTTGGGAGGATACTTGGGTGGGCCAAAAGCCATTCAGAGAATAGTATCCATCAATTTACAACATAGCTCGCCAACCACATACATCAGTAGCGAGTGTGTTAAGTTCAGAACCCCTAAACATTTCATTTAGAAGGGCATTGGTTGATGAAAAACTCTGGCTTGATTTGGTAGCTAAGATAACCAACATCAATTTAGTTGAAGGGAGTGATCACTTTAGATGGAATTTACATAAATTCGGGGTCTTTACAGTTAGATCTATGTACCACCACAAGATGAACCAAAATGCTCCCTTTCGCCACAAATTGATTTGGAAACTAAAAATTCCTCTTAAGATAAAGATTTTCCTTTGGTTTTTCCAAAAAGGAGTTATCCTAACAAAAGATAATCTAGCGAGAAAGAATTGGAAGGGGAGTTTGAAGTGTTGCTTCTGTAATTGTAATGAATCAATTACACATCTCCTCTTTGACTGTCACCATGCAAAGGAGATTTGGAAGATAGTCTATTTAGCTACAGGGTTAACCCCGCCAAGATCGATTTCCCATATGCTAGGAAATTGGCTCTCAAATTTTGATAACAACGAGAGGCGTGTCGTTTTGGTGGGGGCAGCTGCATTGTGTTGGGCTATTTGGAGGTGCCGTAATGATATTATTTTTAACAAAACCAAGTATTCATCATTTATGCAGGTTGTTTTCAAGGGAACCTACTGGTTGCACTTATGGGCGCAACTGCAACATAAAGATATGATAAAGATGATGTTCCGAAAGGCAAGTCTTGCATTGGAGGTCGTCGCCTTGGAGATAGCCAATTATGAGTGGAAGCATGTAACGTCCTGGAAAATTTACCAAATAAATAACACGTGATTAAATATTTATTTTCCATCGTTGAGCTCGAAATCCTCCTAAAACCAAGAACCCTAATTCCCGGAAACTTTTCCCTGTCCCGAACCCCGTTCTTCCAACACCTGATTCCATTCGACGTGTCCATCTGTTCTTTTCCCGCCGACCGAACCCTTCTCTCTTTTTCCTCACCGCCGCCCCATCCCGCGTCACATGGTCGCTTGTCGCCCACGCGCGACCACCCGTCGCGATCATCGCCGCGAATCTCTCTCCCTCTCTTTTTCTCTCCCTCCTTCCTCCCTCTCCTCCTCTGCCAAGCACGCTCGGCCCGGCCTCTCGCTTCCTGCCGCACGTAGCCACCCTGCTCGGCGTGCCTCACCTCCCCTGGCCCGCGCACGTGGGACCAACGCCGCGCGTGGCCGACCGCGGCCGCGGTCGCCGCTGGCACGCACTCGCCCCCTCCCTTTTTCCTTTTTCCCATTTTTTTTCCTTCTCCTCCATTTCTTTTCTCTTTTTCTTTTTTTTCTCTCTTTTCTTTTCTGTCCTCCCTCCTCCCTCCTTTCCATGCGCTGCAGAGCACCGGCCTGGCCCCCTGCCCCGCACGGCTCGGCCGCGCCACCCCTCGCCCCTGCTCCCTCTCCGGGTCGCTCCCCGCTCCCGGCCTGTCCCTCCCGCGCGCCCGCTCGCCCCTTTGACCCGCGCCCCGGCCGACCTCGCCATCCCGCGCGCTGCGAGCCGCTCGCCGCCCCGCCGCCCGGCCGCACGCGACGCGCCCGCGCGTTTCCCGGCCGCCTCCTGCCCCGTGGACGCACACACCGCCGCGACCCCCCGCTCGCGCGCACAGCCGTGTCACGCCGAGCCTACCGCACTCCACGCCCGGCCCGGCTCACCCTCGCCTTCCCCGCATACGCTCGCCGCCGACTCGCCTGCCCAGCTCGCGCGCCCCGGCCTGCGGCCCACGCATCGCGCGTGCCAAGCCCGCCGTGCCCGAGCCGCTCCAGCATAGCCGCGACGTCGCGCGCACGCACACGCGCGGACTCGCCACCGGCCCGTGCGCCATCCGCCCGCGCGCTCCCCGCTCTGCCGCACGCGACGCGCGCCACGCCGCAGCAACCCGAGCTGTGTGCACGCGTACGCCGCCGGTCCCGCTCGCCCTGCTCCACCGAGCCCCGCCTCGGCGCACACGCTCACGCAAAGCCACGCCGCCCTGCCCCGCTCGCCCACTGCCGCCGTTGACGACGCGCAGCACCGCCTGCACCGACGCCCTGTGCACGGCGACCTTGGCACACCGCCGCCGCCTGCCTCACGCAGCCGCCCCAGTACGACGTCGTGCCCACCCCTGCTCACCCAAGCACGCCAGCCCAGCTGCCGCAGAGCGCGTCGTCAAGTCCGCCGTCATTTCAGCGCCACCACCCGCACGTCGCGACACGACGCCGGAGCGCCATTAATGGCCGCCAAGCTCGGCCACCGGCGCCCTCCCCTCGCCACCGCCATTCCGCGCCTATAAATAGGCCCTCGTGTAGCTCCACGTCACCACCGAGCTCACCAAGCTGCTCAGCCCGCCGCTCATCTTCCTCGTTGCTCCAATTCCCAGCTCCTCTGTTTCTTCCCAAAAGCAGAGCACTCTCGTCGATCTCCTCCGCGAGGCCATCGCAGCTCGATTGCTTCGACGGTGAGCATCCTCGTACCCTCCTCTACCTTCCCCAACCAGCACCCCTTCTTCTGCCCGCCACCAACGAGCTCCCCACGAGCTCCGAGTTGTCGCGGCTATGGCTGCCGCGGCCGCCGAAGCCAACCTCCACCTCCCGTGCCTATAGCCACCGAAGTAGAATCCCTTCACCCTCCTCTCTCTCCCCGTGCCCTCGGATCCAAGAATGGTGGCCGGAGCTGCCGCCGGCTGGAATTTGAGCTGTCAGCCATGGCGGACGGAACGGACGAGCAGGAAGCTGCTCTGTCCGTCTACTCTCTCGTCTCTGCCAATTTGGTGAACACATGTAGGAACACAGAACCCACCAATCCAAAGTCCCACACGTCGCTCTGTTGGGCCGTGCGGCCCAAAGGCAGCATTCAAGCCACGCACAAACAGGCCACGCAGCACCTGATAAGCACGTCACACATAATCAAGATTGTTTTCTATTTTCGGAATTATTTAAACACCCAATCTTATACCTATAATATCTCACCCATCCAAGCTTCGATCCAAGTGATTCTTGTTTCTAACTTCCTATAAAACCATATACTATCCATTCATCCTATTTTCATCTCTCCTTGAACCCCGGTTTAGCCCTTACACACCTCCTTAACCTATCATTTCATGCGCCAAACGACCTCGAATCAACATAAAACTTTACCACGCCTCTCATAACATAATTTTGACCATGCCATTAGGAATCTACCCAAAAATATTACTCCAAACTCTATATCTTATGTGTTCCCGATTCGAGCTCGACGATAAATCTTTATTTTCTGTGTATTGATTGTGTGCTTGTTTGTGTGCGCTGTAGACCACGGAGTGAACGAAGGAGAGCCCGTCAACGAGCAGTACTGTGAGCAGGTGAACGAGGACCCGTTCCGCGACCCCGAGCCCGAAGGGCTGGACATCCCAGAAGGCTGTGAAGACGGCAAGTTCAATCCCATCCTTTGATGCATGTTTCTGTCCTAGTTTTTATAAATACAACCCAAATGCATGTTTTATAAAATTGCATATGTTTTGCTTGCATGAAAACATGGTTGGATAGCCACCCCTTGATTTGTGATGACCATTCCTTGACCACCTAGATTAATGTCTGATTTTGCTTGGACGTTAATCGATACTAGAACGCTTAGAACCTGCTACCCTATATAACTTGTTTTATAAAGAAAAGGTGTGTGTGTGGGAAGGGATAAAAGTGGATTTTTAAAAGATGAGTTTAGACGGGATGGATGGCATTTCAGTGTGATTTGCCGTTGGTGTGCTCGTGCCGGTGTGGCAGAGCAAGGAAGGGAGATATCCATCTTGTCACCCCTAAGGACCGAGTTGGTGTTACATCTCACCTAACTCCACTTTCGTGCAAACCACTCGACCGTTGTATGGGCAACGGCTTAGCATAAATCCCACTAGTTAGTCTGATAGCCATCAGGAGAGCTGAGAGCAACGGGTGACTAAGGATAAGGGATAAGCCCAGAGTGACTTATGCCCGGTTATACCTAAGTGAACGGTCGATGACCCCTTGGTGCATCCCGTGATGGCTAGTCAGGTTTAGCTAAGGTGGGTAATGGCTATGTTGGGATCTACACCGACACGACGGTGTTCGAGTTGTGGTATCCTACTTGTGGGTAAAGTTGCACACCTCTGCAGAGTTGAAACCTATTCGAATAGTCCGTGCCCACGGTATTGGGCGAGTTACGGTGTGGTCTCACCACTAGTGTTTACTTTGGGATGGGTTAGCGTGAGTTGTTTTGGAAATGTGTCCGGCAGTTGTGCCGTGTGCTACGACGGACGGGGAGTCCGGTAGCAGTTTAAAACTTGAACTCCGGGTTACTACAAAATCTGATTTTCAAAAAGGTTTTCTGTTAAATAAACCCCTGCATGAAATATTGTTTTTCTGCAAATTAAACCGTAACCTTATCCTTGATTCACCTATGCATATTATTTTGATTTAACCCCTCCGTGGGTGTGGTTGGACTTGCTGAGTACATTTGTACTCACCGCACTCTTACTTTTTACAGAGGAAGATCCAGACTTTGTACCTGACGACGTTGAGTAAGGGTACCGTCCTGCACCCAACCTTGCCTGTGGTACCGGCCCTGTCGAGATGCCCCCGCTGTCGCAGTACTCTGAG
>NW_024376643.1:0-35652 GCF_016808335.1 Panicum virgatum
GCTTCATCCCATTAGACCCCAAACAGATGTTTTGGTGCGTTTCAAACTATTTGGGTGCATTTTGGCCCGTTTGGTTGCCTTACGAAACTCGGTTTCAAAACGGGCCCAACAAGTGCAAAAGTTCGTGCCACGAAGTTGCATCAGAATTTTTCGCAATGAACACGCCCAAGTCCGCCCCATTGGACCCTAAACTGATGTTTTGGGTGTGTTTCGTACTATTTGGGGTGCATTTGGGACCGTTGGGTTGCCTTACGAAACTTGGTGCAAAACGGGCCGAACTAGTGCAAAAGGTCGTGCCACGAAGTCGCGTAGGAATTTTTCGCAACGATGCACCCGATCCATCCCAGTGGACTCTAAACTAATGTTTGGTGCGTTTTGTTCTATTTGGGTGCATTGAGGACCATTTGGTTGCGTTACGAAACTACGGTGCAAAACAGGCCGAACTAGTGCAAAAGTTCGTGCCACGAAGTCCGCGTCGAAACTTTTTGCAACGAACTCACACGATCCACCCCAACTGGACCCTAGACTGATGTTTTCGTGCATTTCGTACTATTTCATTGCAATTGGGACCGTTTGGTTGTGTTACGAAACTCGGTGGAAAACGGGCCGAACTAGTGCAAAACTTCGTGCCATGAAGTCGCGTCGGAATTTTGCGCAACGAACACATCCGGTCCACCGCATTGGACCCTAAACAGATGTTTTGGTGCGTTTCATACTATTTGGGTGCATTTGGGACCATTTGGTTGCCTTATGAAACTCGGTGGAAAACGGTCCGAACTAGTGCAAAAGTTCGTGCCACGAAGTCGCATCGGAATTTTTCGCAACGAACTTACCAGGTCCATCCCATTAGACCCCAAACAGATGTTTTGGTGCGTTTCATACTATTTGGGTGTATTTTGGACCGTTTGGTTGCCTTACGAAACTCGGTGCAAAACGGGCCGAACTAGTGCAAAAGTTCGTGCCACGAAGTCGCGTTGGAATTTTTGCAACGAATGCTACTGATCGACCCCATTGGACCCTAAACAGATGTTTTGGTGCGTTTCATACTATTTGGGTGCATTTGGGAGCGTTTGGTTGCCTTACGAAACTCTGGTGCAAAATGGGGCGAACAAGTGCAAAAGTTAGTGCCACAAAGTCACGTCGGAATGTTTTGCAACGAATGCTGCTGATTGACCCCATTGGACCCTAAACTGGTGTTTTGGTGCGTTTCAAACTATTTGGGTGCATTCGGGACCGTTTGGTTGCCATACGAAACTCGGTGCAAAATTGGTCGAACTAGTGCAAAAGTTCGTGCCACGAAGTCCCGTCGGAATTTTTCACAACGAACGTACCGGCTTCATCCCATTAGACCCCAAACAGATGTTTTGGTGCGTTTCAAACTATTTGGGTGCATTTTGGACCGTTTGGTTGCCTTACGAAACTCGGTTCAAAACGGGCCCAACAAGTGCAAAAGTTCGTGCCACGAAGTTGTATCAGAATTTTTCGCAATGAACACGCCCAATCCACCCCATTGGACCCTAAACTGATGTTTTGGTTCGTTTTGTACTATTTGGGTGCATTTGGGACCGTTTGGTTTCCTTACGAAACTTGGTGCAAAACGGGCCGAACTAATGCAAAAGTTCGTGCCACGAAGTCGCGTAGGAATTTTTTCGCAACGAATGCACCCTATCCATCCCGGTGGACCCTAAACTAATGTTTTGGTGCGTTTTGTTCTATTTGGGTGCATTGAGGACCGTTTGGTTGCGTTACGAAACTCGGTGCAAAACAGGCCGAACTAGTGCAAAAGTTCGTGCCACGAAGTCGCGTCGAAACTTTTTGCAACGAACTCACACGATCCACCCCACTAGACCCTAGACTGATGTTTTCGTGCATTTCGTACTATTTCATTGCAATTGGGACCGTTTGGTTGTGTTATGAAACTCGGTGGAAAACGGGCCGAACTAGTGCAAAAGTTCGTGCCATGAAGTCGCGTCGGAATTTTCCGCAACGAACACATCCGTCCACCGCATTGGACCCTAAACTGATGTTTTGGGTGCGTTTCATACTTTTGGGTGCATTTGGGACCATTTGGTTGCCTTACGAAACTCGGTGGAAAACGGGCCGAACTAGTGCAAAAGTTCGTGCCACGAAGTCGCATCGGAATTTTTCGCAACGAAGTTACCAGGTCCATCCCATTAGACCCCAAACAGATGTTTTGGTGCGTTTCATACTATTTGGGTGCATTTTGGACCGTTGGTTGCCTTACGAAACTCGGTGCAAAATGGGCCGAACTAGTGCAAAAGTTCGTGCCACAAAGTCGCGTTGGAATTTTTTGCAACGAATGCTGCTGATAGACCCCATTGGACCCTAAACAGATGTTTTGGTGCGTTTCATACTATTTGGGTGCATTTGGGAGCGTTTGGTTGCCTTATGAAACTCGGTGCAAAATGGGGCGAACAAGTGCAAAAGTTAGTGCCACAAAGTCACGTCGGAATGTTTTGCAACGAATGCTGCTGATTGACCCCATTGGAACCTAAACTGGTGTTTTGGTGCGTTTCAAACTATTTGGGTGCATTCGGGACCGTTTGGTTGCCTTACGAAACTCGGTGCAAAATGGGTCGAACTAGTGCAAAAGTTCGTGCCACGAAGTCGCGTCGGAATTTTTCACAACGAACGTACCGGCTTCATCCCATTAGACCCCAAACAGATGTTTTGGTGCGTTTCAAACTATTTGGGTGCATTTTGGACCGTTTGGTTGCCTTACGAAACTCGGTTCAAAACGGGCCCAACAAGTGCAAAAGTTCGTGCCACGAAGTTGTATCAGAATTTTTCGCAATGAACACGCCCAGTCCGCCCCATTGGACCCTAAACTGATGTTTTGGTGTGTTTCGTACTATTTGGGTGCATTTGGGACCGTTTGGTTGCCTTACGAAACTTGGTGCAAAACGGGCCGAACTAGTGCAAAAGGTCGTGCCACGAAGTCGCGTAGGAATTTTTCGCAACGAATGCACCCGATCCATCCCAGTGGACTCTAAACTAATGTTTTGGTGCGTTTTGTTCTATTTGGGTGCATTGAGGACCATTTGGTTGCGTTACGAAACTCAGGTGCAAAACAGGCCGAACTAGTGCAAAAGTTCGTGCCACGAAGTCGCGTCGAAACTTTTTGCAACGAACTCACACGATCCACCCCACTAGACCCTAGACTGATGTTTTCGTGCATTTCGTACTATTTCATTGCAATTGGGACCGTTTGGTTGTGTTATGAAACTCGGTGGAAAACGGGCCGAACTAGTGCAAAACTTCGTGCCATGAAGTCGCGTCGGAATTTTGCCGCAACGAACACATCCGGTCCACCGCATTGGACCCTAAACTGATGTTTTGGTGCGTTTCATACTATTTGGGTGCATTTGGGACCATTTGGTTGCCTTACGAAACTCGGTGGAAAACGGGCCGAACTAGTGCAAAAGTTCGTGCCACGAAGTCGCATCGGAATTTTTCGCAACGAACTTACCAGGTCCATCCCATTAGACCCCAAACAGATGTTTTGGTGCGTTTCATACTATTTGGGTGCATTTTGGACCGTTTGGTTGCCTTACGAAACTCGGTGCAAACTGGGCCGAACTAGTGCAAAAGTTCGTGCCACGAAGTCGCGTTGGAATTTTTTGCAACGAATGCTGCTGATCGACCCCATTGGACCCTAAACAGATGTTTTGGTGCGTTTCATACTATTTGGGTGCATTTGGGAGCGTTTGGTTGCCTTACGAAACTCGGTGCAAAATGGGGCGAACAAGTGCAAAAGTTAGTGCCACAAAGTCACGTCGGAATGTTTTGCAACGAATGCTGCTGATTGACCCCATTGGAACCTAAACTGGTGTTTTGGTGCGTTTCAAACTATTTGGGTGCATTCGGGACCGTTTGGTTGCCATTACGAAACTCGGTGCAAAATGGGTCGAACTAGTGCAAAAGTTCGTGCCACGAAGTCGCGTCGGAATTTTTCACAACGAACGTACCGGCTTCATCCCATTAGACCCCAAACAGATGTTTTGGTGCGTTTCAAACTATTTGGGTGCATTTTGGACCGTTTGGTTGCCTTACGAAACTCGGTTCAAAACGGGCCCAACAAGTGCAAAAGTTCGTGCCACGAAGTTGTATCAGAATTTTTCGCAATGAACACGCCCAATCCGCCCCATTGGACCCTAAACTGATGTTTTGGTGTGTTTCGTACTATTTGGGTGCATTTGGGACCGTTTGGTTGCCTTACGAAACTTGGTGCAAAACGGGCCGAACTAGTGCAAAAGGTCGTGCCACGAAGTCGCGTAGGAATTTTTCGCAACGAATGCACCCGATCCATCCCAGTGGACTCTAAACTAATGTTTTGGTGCGTTTTGTTCTATTTGGGTGCATTGAGGACCGTTTGGTTGCGTTACGAAACTCGGTGCAAAACAGGCCGAACTAGTGCAAAAGTTCGTGCCACGAAGTCGCGTCGAAACTTTTTGCAACGAACTCACACGATCCACCCCACTGGACCCTAGACTGATGTTTTCGTGCATTTCGTACTATTTCATTGCAATTGGGACCGTTTGGTTGTGTTACGAAACTCGGTGGAAAACGGGCCGAACTAGTGCAAAACTTCGTGCCATGAAGTCGCGTCGGAATTTTGCGCAACGAACACATCCGGTCCACCGCATTGGACCCTAAACTGATGTTTTGGTGCGTTTCATACTATTTGGGTGCATTTGGGACCATTTGGTTGCCTTATGAAACTCGGTGGAAAACGGTCCGAACTAGTGCAAAAGTTCGTGCCACGAAGTCGCATCGGAATTTTTCGCAACGAACTTACCAGGTCCATCCCATTAGACCCCAAACAGATGTTTTGGTGCGTTTCATACTATTTGGGTGCATTTTGGACCGTTTGGTTGCCTTACGAAACTCGGTGCAAAACGGGCCGAACTAGTGCAAAAGTTCGTGCCACGAAGTCGCGTTGGAATTTTTGCAACGAATGCTACTGATCGACCCCATTGGACCCTAAACAGATGTTTTGGTGCGTTTCATACTATTTGGGTGCATTTGGGAGCGTTTGGTTGCCTTACGAAACTTGGTGCAAAATGGGGCGAACAAGTGCAAAAGTTAGTGCCACAAAGTCACGTCAGAATGTTTTGCAACGAATGCTGCTGATTGACCCCATTGGACCCTAAACTGGTGTTTTGGTGCGTTTCAAACTATTTGGGTGCATTCGGGACCGTTTGGTTGCCATACGAAACTCGGTGCAAAATTGGTCGAACTAGTGCAAAAGTTCGTGCCACGAAGTCGCGTCGGAATTTTTCACAACGAACGTACCGGTTCATCCCATTAGACCCCAAACAGATGTTTTGGTGCGTTTCAAACTATTTGGGTGCATTTTGGACCGTTTGGTTGCCTTACGAAACTCGGTTCAAAACGGGCCCAACAAGTGCAAAAGTTCGTGCCACGAAGTTGTATCAGAATTTTCGCAATGAACACGCCCAATCCACCCCATTGGACCCTAAACTGATGTTTGGTTCGTTTTGTACTATTTGGTTGCATTTGGGACCGTTTGGTTTCCTTACGAAACTTGGTGCAAAACGGGCCGAACTAATGCAAAAGTTCGTGCCACGAAGTCGCTTAGGAATTTTTCGCAACGAATGCACCCTATCCATCCCGTGGACCCTAAACTAATGTTTTGGTGCGTTTTGTTCTATTTGGGTGCATTGAGGACCGTTTGGTTGCGTTACGAAACTCAGGTGCAAAACAGGCCGAACTAGTGCAAAAGTTCGTGCCACGAAGTCGCGTCGAAACTTTTTGCAACGAAGCTCACACGATCCACCCCACTAGACCCTAGACTGATGTTTTCGTGCATTTCGTACTATTTCATTGCAATTGGGACCGTTTGGTTGTGTTATGAAACTCGGTGGAAAACGGGCCGAACTAGTGCAAAAGTTCGTGCCATGAAGTCGCGTCGGAATTTTCCGCAACGAACACATCCCGTCCACCGCATTGGACCCTAAACTGATGTTTTGGTGCGTTTCATACTATTTGGGTGCATTTGGGGACCATTTGGTTGCCTTACGAAACTCGGTGGAAAACGGGCCGAACTAGTGCAAAAGTTCGTGCCACGAAGTCGCATCGGAATTTTTCGCAACGAAGTTACCAGGTCCATCCCATTAGACCCCAAACAGATGTTTTGGTGCGTTTCATACTATTTGGGTGCATTTTGGACCGTTTGGTTGCCTTACGAAACTCGGTGCAAAATGGGCCGAACTAGTGCAAAAGTTCGTGCCACGAAGTCGCGTTGGAATTTTTTGCAACGAATGCTGCTGATAGACCCCATTGGACCCTAAACAGATGTTTTGGTGCGTTTCATACTATTTGGGTGCATTTGGGAGCGTTTGGTTGCCTTATGAAACTCGGTGCAAAACTGGGGCGAACAAGTGCAAAAGTTAGTGCCACAAAGTCACGTCGGAATGTTTTGCAACGAATGCTGCTGATTGACCCCATTGGAACCTAAACTGGTGTTTTGGTGCGTTTCAAACTATTTGGGTGCATTCGGGACCGTTTGGTTGCCTTACGAAACTCGGTGCAAAATGGGTCGAACTAGTGCAAAAGTTCGTGCCACGAAGTCGCGTCGGAATTTTTCACAACGAACGTACCGGCTTCATCCCATTAGACCCCAAACAGATGTTTTGGTGCGTTTCAAACTATTTGGGTGCATTTTGGACCGTTTGGTTGCCTTACGAAACTCGGTTCAAAACGGGCCCAACAAGTGCAAAAGTTCGTGCCACGAAGTTGTATCAGAATTTTTCGCAATGAACACGCCCAGTCCGCCCCATTGGACCCTAAACTGATGTTTTGGTGTGTTTCGTACTATTTGGGTGCATTTGGGACCGTTTGGTTGCCTTACGAAACTTGGTGCAAAACGGGCCGAACTAGTGCAAAAGGTCGTGCCACGAAGTCGCGTAGGAATTTTTCGCAACGAATGCACCCGATCCATCCCAGTGGACTCTAAACTAATGTTTTGGTGCGTTTTGTTCTATTTGGGTGCATTGAGGACCTATTTGGTTGCGTTACGAAACTCGGTGGCAAAACAGGGCCGAACTAGTGCAAAAGTTCGTGCCACGAAGTCGCGTCGAAACTTTTTGCAACGAACTCACACGATCCACCCCACTGAGACCCTAGACTGATGTTTTCGTGCATTTCGTACTATTTCATTGCAATTGGGACCGTTTGGTTGTGTTACGAAACTCGGTGGAAAACGGGCCGAACTAGTGCAAAGTTCGTGCCAAAGTCGCGTCGGAATTTTGCGCAACGAACACATCCGGTCCACCGCATTGGACCCTAAACTGATGTTTTGGTGCGTTTCATACTATTTGGGTGCATTTGGGACCATTTGGTTGCCTTACGAACTCGGGAAAACGGGCCGAATAGTGCAAAAGTTCGTGCCACGAAGTCGCATCGGAATTTTTCGCAACGAACTTACCAGGTCCATCCCATTAGACCCAAACAGATGTTTTGTGCGTTTCATACTATTTGGTGCATTTTTGGACCGTTTGGTTGCCTTACGAAACTCGGTGCAAAATGGCCGAACTGCAAAGTTCGTGCCACGAAGTCGCGTTGGAATTTTTTGCAACGAATGCTACTGATCGACCCCATTGGACCCTAGATTTTGGTGCGTTTCATACTATTTGGGTGCATTTGGGAGCGTTTGGTTGCCTTACGAAACTCGGTGCAAAATGGGGCGAAACAAGTGCAAAAGTTAGTGCCACAAAGTCACGTCGGAATTTTTTGCAATGAATGCTGCTGATTGACCCCATTGGAACCTAAACTGGTGTTTTGGTGCGTTTCAAACTATTTGGGTGTGCATTCGGGACCGTTTGGTTGCCTTACGAAACTCGGTGCAAAATGGGTCGAACTAGTGCAAAAGTTCGTGCCACGAAGTCGCGTCGGAATTTTTCACAACGAACGTACCGGCTTCATCCCATTAGACCCCAAACAGATGTTTTGGTGCGTTTCAAACTATTTGGGTGCATTTTGGACCGTTTGGTTGCCTTACGAAACTCGGTTCAAAACGGGCCCAACAAGTGCAAAAGTTTCGTGCCACGAAGTTGTATCAGAATTTTTCGCAATGAACACGCCCAATCCGCCCCATTGGACCCTAAACTGATGTTTTGGTGTGTTTCGTACTATTTGGGTGCATTTGGGACCGTTTGGTTGCCTTACGAAACTTGGTGCAAAACGGGCCGAACTAGTGCAAAAGGTCGTGCCACGAAGTCGCGTAGGAATTTTTCGCAACGAATGCACCCGATCCATCCCAGTGGACTCTAAACTAATGTTTTGGTGCGTTTTGTTCTATTTGGGTGCATTGAGGACCATTTGGTTGCGTTACGAAACTCGGTGCAAAACAGGCCGAACTAGTGCAAAAGTTCGTGCCACGAAGTCGCGTCGAAACTTTTTGCAACGAACTCACACGATCCACCCCACTGAACCCTAGACTGATGTTTTCGTGCATTTCGTACTATTTCATTGCAATTGGGACCGTTTGGTTGTGTTACGAAACTCGGTGGAAAACGGGCCGAACTAGTGCAAAACTTCGTGCCATGAAGTCGCGTCGGAATTTTGCGCAACGAACACATCCGGTCCACCGCATTGGACCCTAAACTGATGTTTTGGTGCGTTTCATACTATTTGGGTGCATTTGGGACCATTTGGTTGCCTTACGAAACTCGGTGGAAAACGGTCCGAACTAGTGCAAAAGTTCGTGCCACGAAGTCGCATCGGAATTTTTCGCAACGAACTTACCAGGTCCATCCCATTGGATCCCAAACAGATGTTTCGCTGCGTTTCATACTATTTGGGTGCATTTTGGACCGTTTGGTTGCCTTACGAAAGTCGGTGCAAAACGGGCCGAACTAGTGCAAAAGTTCGTGCCACGAAGTCGCGTTGGAATTTTTTGCAACGAATGCTGCTGATCGACCCCATTGGACCCTAAACAGATGTTTTGGTGCGTTTCATACTATTTGGGTGCATTTGGGAGAGTTTGGTTGCCTTACGAAACTCGGTGCAAAACAGGGCGAACAAGTGCAAAAGTTAGTGCCACAAATCACGTCGGAATTTTTTGCAACGAATACTGCTGATCGACCCCATTGGACCCTAAACTGGTGTTTTGGTGCATTTCAAACTATTTGGGTGCATTCGGGATCGTTTGGTTGCCTTACGAAACTCGGTGCAAAATGTGTCGAACTAGTGCAAAAGTTCGTGCCACGAAGTCGCGTCGGAACTTTTTGCAACGAACTCACACAATCCACCCCACTGGACCCTAGACTGATATTTTGGTGCGTTTCGTACTATTTCATTTCAATGGGGACCGTTTGGTTTCGTTACGAAACTCGGTGTAAAACGGGCCGAACTAGTGCAAAAGTTCGTGCCACGAAGTCGCATCGGAAGTTTTCGCAACGAACTTACCAGGTCCATCCCATTAGATCCCAAACAGATGTTTTGTTGCGCTTCATACTATTTGGGTGCATTTTGGACCATTTGGATGCCTTACGAAACTCGGTGCAAAATGGGCCGAACTAGTGCAAAAGTTCGTGCCACGAAGTCGCGTTGGAATTTTTTTGCAACGAATGCTACTGATCGACCCCATTGGACCCTGAAGTTTTGGTGCGTTTCATACTATTTGGGTGCATTTGGGAGCGTTTGGTTGCCTTACGAAACTCGGTGCAAAATGGGGCGAACATGTGCAAAAGTTAGTGCCACAAAGTCACGTCGGAATTTTTTGCAATGAATGCTGCTGATTGACCCCATTGGAACCTAAACTGGTGTTTTGGTGCGTTTCAAACTATTTGGGTGTGTTCGGGACCGTTTGGTTGCCTTACGAAACTCGGTGCAAAATGGGTCGAACTAGTGCAAAAGTTCGTGCCACGAAGTCGCGTCGGAATTTTTCACAACGAACGTACCGGCTTCATCCCATTAGACCCCAAACAGATGTTTTGGTGCGTTTCAAACTATTTGGGTGCATTTTGGACCGTTTGGTTGCCTTACGAAACTCGGTTCAAAACGGGCCCAACAAGTGCAAAAGTTTGTGCCACGAAGTTGTATCAGAATTTTTCGCAATGAACACGCCCAATCCGCCCCATTGGACCCTAAACTGATGTTTTGGTGTGTTTCGTACTATTTGGGTGCATTTGGGACCGTTTGGTTGCCTTACGAAACTTGGTGCAAAACGGGCCGAACTAGTGCAAAAGGTCGTGCCACGAAGTCGCGTAGGAATTTTTCGCAACGAATGCACCCGATCCATCCCAGTGGACTCTAAACTAATGTTTTGGTGCGTTTTGTTCTATTTGGGTGCATTGAGGACCATTTGGTTGCGTTACGAAACTCGGTGCAAAACAGGCCGAACTAGTGCAAAAGTTCGTGCCACGAAGTCGCGTCGAAACTTTTTGCAACGAACTCACACGATCCACCCCACTGAACCCTAGACTGATGTTTTCGTGCATTTCGTACTATTTCATTGCAATTGGGACCGTTTGGTTGTGTTACGAAACTCGGTGGAAAACGGGCCGAACTAGTGCAAAACTTCGTGCCATGAAGTCGCGTCGGAATTTTGCGCAACGAACACATCCGGTCCACCGCATTGGACCCTAAACTGATGTTTTGGTGCGTTTCATACTATTTGGGTGCATTTGGGACCATTTGGTTGCCTTACGAAACTCGGTGGAAAACGGTCCGAACTAGTGCAAAAGTTCGTGCCACGAAGTCGCATCGGAATTTTTCGCAACGAACTTACCAGGTCCATCCCATTGGATCCCAAACAGATGTTTCGCTGCGTTTCATACTATTTTGGTGCATTTTGGACCGTTTGGTTGCCTTACGAAAGTCGGTGCAAAACGGGCCGAACTAGTGCAAAAGTTCGTGCCACGAAGTCGCGTTGGAATTTTTTGCAACGAATGCTGCTGATCGACCCCATTGGACCCTAAACAGATGTTTTGGTGCGTTTCATACTATTTGGGTGCATTTGGGAGAGTTTGGTTGCCTTACGAAACTCGGTGCAAAACAGGGCGAACAAGTGCAAAAGTTAGTGCCACAAATCACGTCGGAATTTTTTGCAACGAATACTGCTGATCGACCCCATTGGACCCTAAACTGGTGTTTTGGTGCATTTCAAACTATTTGGGTGCATTCGGGATCGTTTGGTTGCCTTACGAAACTCGGTGCAAAATGTGTCGAACTAGTGCAAAAGTTCGTGCCACGAAGTCGCGTCGGAACTTTTTGCAACGAACTCACACAATCCACCCCACTGGACCCTAGACTGATATTTTGGTGCGTTTCGTACTATTTCATTTCAATGGGGACCGTTTGGTTTCGTTACGAAACTCGGTGTAAAACGGGCCGAACTAGTGCAAAAGTTCGTGCCACGAAGTCGCATCGGAAGTTTTCGCAACGAACTTACCAGGTCCATCCCATTAGATCCCAAACAGATGTTTTGTTGCGCTTCATACTATTTGGGTGCATTTTGGACCATTTGGATGCCTTACGAAACTCGGTGCAAAATGGGCCGAACTAGTGCAAAAGTTCGTGCCACGAAGTCGCGTTGGAATTTTTTTGCAACGAATGCTACTGATCGACCCCATTGGACCCTGAAGTTTTGGTGCGTTTCATACTATTTGGGTGCATTTGGGAGCGTTTGGTTGCCTTACGAAACTCGGTGCAAAATGGGGCGAACATGTGCAAAAGTTAGTGCCACAAAGTCACGTCGGAATTTTTTGCAATGAATGCTGCTGATTGACCCCATTGGAACCTAAACTGGTGTTTTGGTGCGTTTCAAACTATTTGGGTGTGTTCGGGACCGTTTGGTTGCCTTACGAAACTCGGTGCAAAATGGGTCGAACTAGTGCAAAAGTTCGTGCCACGAAGTCGCGTCGGAATTTTTCACAACGAACATACCGGCTTCATCCCATTAGACCCCAAACAGATGTTTTGGCTGCGTTTCAAACTATTTGGGTGCATTTTGGACCGTTTGGTTGCCTTACGAAACTCGGTTCAAAACGGGCCCAACAAGTGCAAAAGTTTGTGCCACGAAGTTGTATCAGAATTTTTCGCAATGAACACGCCCAATCCGCCCCATTGGACCCTAAACTGATGTTTTGGTGTGTTTCGTACTATTTGGGTGCATTTGGGACCGTTTGGTTGCCTTACGAAACTTGGTGCAAAACGGGCCGAACTAGTGCAAAAGGTCGTGCCACGAAGTCGCGTAGGAATTTTTCGCAACGAATGCACCCGATCCATCCCAGTGGACTCTAAACTAATGTTTTGGTGCGTTTTGTTCTATTTGGGTGCATTGAGGACCATTTGGTTGCGTTACGAAACTCGGTGCAAAACAGGCCGAACTAGTGCAAAAGTTCGTGCCACGAAGTCGCGTCGAAACTTTTTGCAACGAACTCACACGATCCACCCCACTGAACCCTAGACTGATGTTTTCGTGCATTTCGTACTATTTCATTGCAATTGGGACCGTTTGGTTGTGTTACGAAACTCGGTGGAAAACGGGCCGAACTAGTGCAAAACTTCGTGCCATGAAGTCGCGTCGGAATTTTGCGCAACGAACACATCCGGTCCACCGCATTGGACCCTAAACTGATGTTTTGGTGCGTTTCATACTATTTGGGTGCATTTGGGACCATTTGGTTGCCTTACGAAACTCGGTGGAAAACGGTCCGAACTAGTGCAAAAGTTCGTGCCACGAAGTCGCATCGGAATTTTTCGCAACGAACTTACCAGGTCCATCCCATTGGATCCCAAACAGATGTTTCGCTGCGTTTCATACTATTTTGGTGCATTTTGGACCGTTTGGTTGCCTTACGAAAGTCGGTGCAAAACGGGCCGAACTAGTGCAAAAGTTCGTGCCACGAAGTCGCGTTGGAATTTTTTGCAACGAATGCTGCTGATCGACCCCATTGGACCCTAAACAGATGTTTTGGTGCGTTTCATACTATTTGGGTGCATTTGGGAGAGTTTGGTTGCCTTACGAAACTCGGTGCAAAACAGGGCGAACAAGTGCAAAAGTTAGTGCCACAAATCACGTCGGAATTTTTTGCAACGAATACTGCTGATCGACCCCATTGGACCCTAAACTGGTGTTTTGGTGCATTTCAAACTATTTGGGTGCATTCGGGATCGTTTGGTTGCCTTACGAAACTCGGTGCAAAATGTGTCGAACTAGTGCAAAAGTTCGTGCCACGAAGTCGCGTCGGAACTTTTTGCAACGAACTCACACAATCCACCCCACTGGACCCTAGACTGATATTTTGGTGCGTTTCGTACTATTTCATTTCAATGGGGACCGTTTGGTTTCGTTACGAAACTCGGTGTAAAACGGGCCGAACTAGTGCAAAAGTTCGTGCCACGAAGTCGCATCGGAAGTTTTCGCAACGAACTTACCAGGTCCATCCCATTAGATCCCAAACAGATGTTTTGTTGCGCTTCATACTATTTGGGTGCATTTTGGACCATTTGGATTGCCTTACGAAACTCGGTGCAAAATGGGCCGAACTAGTGCAAAAGTTCGTGCCACGAAGTCGCGTTGGAATTTTTTTGCAACGAATGCTACTGATCGATCCCATTGGACCCTGAAGTTTTGGTGCGTTTCATACTATTTGGGTGCATTTGGGAGCGTTTGGTTGCCTTACGAAACTCGGTGCAAAATGGGGCGAACATGTGCAAAAGTTAGTGCCACAAAGTCACGTCGGAATTTTTTGCAATGAATGCTGCTGATTGACCCCATTGGAACCTAAACTGGTGTTTTGGTGCGTTTCAAACTATTTGGGTGTGTTCGGGACCGTTTGGTTGCCTTACGAAACTCGGTGCAAAATGGGTCGAACTAGTGCAAAAGTTCGTGCCACGAAGTCGCGTCGGAATTTTTCACAACGAACGTACCGGCTTCATCCCATTAGACCCCAAACAGATGTTTTGGTGCGTTTCAAACTATTTGGGTGCATTTTGGACCGTTTGGTTGCCTTACGAAACTCGGTTCAAAACGGGCCCAACAAGTGCAAAAGTTTGTGCCACGAAGTTGTATCAGAATTTTTCGCAATGAACACGCCCAATCCGCCCCATTGGACCCTAAACTGATGTTTTGGTGTGTTTCGTACTATTTGGGTGCATTTGGGACCGTTTGGTTGCCTTACGAAACTTGGTGCAAAACGGGCCGAACTAGTGCAAAAGGTCGTGCCACGAAGTCGCGTAGGAATTTTTCGCAACGAATGCACCCGATCCATCCCAGTGGACTCTAAACTAATGTTTTGGTGCGTTTTGTTCTATTTGGGTGCATTGAGGACCATTTGGTTGCGTTACGAAACTCGGTGCAAAACAGGCCGAACTAGTGCAAAAGTTCGTGCCACGAAGTCGCGTCGAAACTTTTTGCAACGAACTCACACGATCCACCCCACTGGACCCTAGACTGATGTTTTCGTGCATTTCGTACTATTTCATTGCAATTGGGACCGTTTGGTTGTGTTACGAAACTCGGTGGAAAACGGGCCGAACTAGTGCAAAACTTCGTGCCATGAAGTCGCGTCGGAATTTTGCGCAACGAACACATCCGGTCCACCGCATTGGACCCTAAACTGATGTTTTGGTGCGTTTCATACTATTTGGGTGCATTTGGGACCATTTGGTTGCCTTACGAAACTCGGTGGAAAACGGTCCGAACTAGTGCAAAAGTTCGTGCCACGAAGTCGCATCGGAATTTTTCGCAACGAACTTACCAGGTCCATCCCATTGGATCCCAAACAGATGTTTCGCTGCGTTTCATACTATTTTGGTGCATTTTGGACCGTTTGGTTGCCTTACGAAAGTCGGTGCAAAACGGGCCGAACTAGTGCAAAAGTTCGTGCCACGAAGTCGCGTTGGAATTTTTTGCAACGAATGCTGCTGATCGACCCCATTGGACCCTAAACAGATGTTTTGGTGCGTTTCATACTATTTGGGTGCATTTGGGAGAGTTTGGTTGCCTTACGAAACTCGGTGCAAAACAGGGCGAACAAGTGCAAAAGTTAGTGCCACAAATCACGTCGGAATTTTTTGCAACGAATACTGCTGATCGACCCCATTGGACCCTAAACTGGTGTTTTGGTGCATTTCAAACTATTTGGGTGCATTCGGGATCGTTTGGTTGCCTTACGAAACTCGGTGCAAAATGGGTCGAACTAGTGCAAAAGTTCGTGCCACGAAGTCGCGTCGGAACTTTTTGCAACGAACTCACACAATCCACCCCACTGGACCCTAGACTGATATTTTGGTGCGTTTCGTACTATTTCATTTCAATGGGGACCGTTTGGTTTCGTTACGAAACTCGGTGTAAAACGGGCCGAACTAGTGCAAAAGTTCGTGCCACGAAGTCGCATCGGAAGTTTTCGCAACGAACTTACCAGGTCCATCCCATTAGATCCCAAACAGATGTTTTGTTGCGCTTCATACTATTTGGGTGCATTTTGGACCATTTGGATGCCTTACGAAACTCGGTGCAAAATGGGCCGAACTAGTGCAAAAGTTCGTGCCACGAAGTCGCGTTGGAATTTTTTTGCAACGAATGCTACTGATCGACCCCATTGGACCCTGAAGTTTTGGTGCGTTTCATACTATTTGGGTGCATTTGGGAGCGTTTGGTTGCCTTACGAAACTCGGTGCAAAATGGGGCGAACATGTGCAAAAGTTAGTGCCACAAAGTCACGTCGGAATTTTTTGCAATGAATGCTGCTGATTGACCCCATTGGAACCTAAACTGGTGTTTTGGTGCGTTTCAAACTATTTGGGTGTGTTCGGGACCGTTTGGTTGCCTTACGAAACTCGGTGCAAAATGGGTCGAACTAGTGCAAAAGTTCGTGCCACGAAGTCGCGTCGGAATTTTTCACAACGAACATACCGGCTTCATCCCATTAGACCCCAAACAGATGTTTTGCTGCGTTTCAAACTATTTGGGTGCATTTTGGACCGTTTGGTTGCCTTACGAAACTCGGTTCAAAACGGGCCCAACAAGTGCAAAAGTTTGTGCCACGAAGTTGTATCAGAATTTTTCGCAATGAACACTGCCCAATCCGCCCCATTGGACCCTAAACTGATGTTTTGGTGTGTTTCGTACTATTTGGGTGCATTTGGGACCGTTTGGTTGCCTTACGAAACTTGGTGCAAAACGGGCCGAACTAGTGCAAAAGGTCGTGCCACGAAGTCGCGTAGGAATTTTTCGCAACGAATGCACCCGATCCATCCCAGTGGACTCTAAACTAATGTTTTGGTGCGTTTTGTTCTATTTGGGTGCATTGAGGACCATTTGGTTGCGTTACGAAACTCGGTGCAAAACAGGCCGAACTAGTGCAAAAGTTCGTGCCACGAAGTCGCGTCGAAACTTTTTGCAACGAACTCACACGATCCACCCCACTGGACCCTAGACTGATGTTTTCGTGCATTTCGTACTATTTCATTGCAATTGGGACCGTTTGGTTGTGTTACGAAACTCGGTGGAAAACGGGCCGAACTAGTGCAAAACTTCGTGCCATGAAGTCGCGTCGGAATTTTGCGCAACGAACACATCCGGTCCACCGCATTGGACCCTAAACTGATGTTTTGGTGCGTTTCATACTATTTGGGTGCATTTGGGACCATTTGGTTGCCTTACGAAACTCGGTGGAAAACGGTCCGAACTAGTGCAAAAGTTCGTGCCACGAAGTCGCATCGGAATTTTTCGCAACGAACTTACCAGGTCCATCCCATTGGATCCCAAACAGATGTTTCGCTGCGTTTCATACTATTTTGGTGCATTTTGGACCGTTTGGTTGCCTTACGAAAGTCGGTGCAAAACGGGCCGAACTAGTGCAAAAGTTCGTGCCACGAAGTCGCGTTGGAATTTTTTGCAACGAATGCTGCTGATCGACCCCATTGGACCCTAAACAGATGTTTTGGTGCGTTTCATACTATTTGGGTGCATTTGGGAGAGTTTGGTTGCCTTACGAAACTCGGTGCAAAACAGGGCGAACAAGTGCAAAAGTTAGTGCCACAAATCACGTCGGAATTTTTTGCAACGAATACTGCTGATCGACCCCATTGGACCCTAAACTGGTGTTTTGGTGCATTTCAAACTATTTGGGTGCATTCGGGATCGTTTGGTTGCCTTACGAAACTCGGTGCAAAATGGGTCGAACTAGTGCAAAAGTTCGTGCCACGAAGTCGCGTCGGAACTTTTTGCAACGAACTCACACAATCCACCCCACTGGACCCTAGACTGATATTTTGGTGCGTTTCGTACTATTTCATTTCAATGGGGACCGTTTGGTTTCGTTACGAAACTCGGTGTAAAACGGGCCGAACTAGTGCAAAAGTTCGTGCCACGAAGTCGCATCGGAAGTTTTCGCAACGAACTTACCAGGTCCATCCCATTAGATCCCAAACAGATGTTTTGTTGCGCTTCATACTATTTGGGTGCATTTTGGACCATTTGGATGCCTTACGAAACTCGGTGCAAAATGGGCCGAACTAGTGCAAAAGTTCGTGCCACGAAGTCGCGTTGGAATTTTTTTGCAACGAATGCTACTGATCGACCCCATTGGACCCTGAAGTTTTGGTGCGTTTCATACTATTTGGGTGCATTTGGGAGCGTTTGGTTGCCTTACGAAACTCGGTGCAAAATGGGGCGAACATGTGCAAAAGTTAGTGCCACAAAGTCACGTCGGAATTTTTTGCAATGAATGCTGCTGATTGACCCCATTGGAACCTAAACTGGTGTTTTGGTGCGTTTCAAACTATTTGGGTGTGTTCGGGACCGTTTGGTTGCCTTACGAAACTCGGTGCAAAATGGGTCGAACTAGTGCAAAAGTTCGTGCCACGAAGTCGCGTCGGAATTTTTCACAACGAACATACCGGCTTCATCCCATTAGACCCCAAACAGATGTTTTGCTGCGTTTCAAACTATTTGGGTGCATTTTGGACCGTTTGGTTGCCTTACGAAACTCGGTTCAAAACGGGCCCAACAAGTGCAAAAGTTTGTGCCACGAAGTTGTATCAGAATTTTTCGCAATGAACATGCCCAATCCGCCCCATTGGACCCTAAACTGATGTTTTGGTGTGTTTCGTACTATTTGGGTGCATTTGGGACCGTTTGGTTGCCTTACGAAACTTGGTGCCAAAACGGGCCGAACTAGTGCAAAAGGTCGTGCCACGAAGTCGCGTAGGAATTTTTCGCAACGAATGCACCCGATCCATCCCAGTGGACTCTAAACTAATGTTTTGGTGTGTTTTGTTCTATTTGGGTGCATTGAGGACCATTTGGTTGCGTTACGAAACTCGGTGCAAAACAGGCCGAACTAGTGCAAAAGTTCGTGCCACGAAGTCGCGTCGAAACTTTTTGCAACGAACTCACACGATCCACCCCACTGGACCCTAGACTGATGTTTTCGTGCATTTCGTACTATTTCATTGCAATTGGGACCGTTTGGTTGTGTTACGAAACTCGGTGGAAAACGGGCCGAACTAGTGCAAAACTTCGTGCCATGAAGTCGCGTCGGAATTTTGCGCAACGAACACATCCGGTCCACCGCATTGGACCCTAAACTGATGTTTTGGTGCGTTTCATACTATTTGGGTGCATTTGGGACCATTTGGTTGCCTTACGAAACTCGGTGGAAAACGGTCCGAACTAGTGCAAAAGTTCGTGCCACGAAGTCGCATCGGAATTTTTCGCAACGAACTTACCAGGTCCATCCCATTGGATCCCAAACAGATGTTTCGCTGCGTTTCATACTATTTTGGTGCATTTTGGACCGTTTGGTTGCCTTACGAAAGTCGGTGCACAACGGGCCGAACTAGTGCAAAAGTTCGTGCCACGAAGTCGCGTTGGAATTTTTTGCAACGAATGCTGCTGATCGACCCCATTGGACCCTAAACAGATGTTTTGGTGCGTTTCATACTATTTGGGTGCATTTGGGAGAGTTTGGTTGCCTTACGAAACTCGGTGCAAAACAGGGCGAACAAGTGCAAAAGTTAGTGCCACAAATCACGTCGGAATTTTTTGCAACGAATACTGCTGATCGACCCCATTGGACCCTAAACTGGTGTTTTGGTGCATTTCAAACTATTTGGGTGCATTCGGGATCGTTTGGTTGCCTTACGAAACTCGGTGCAAAATGGGTCGAACTAGTGCAAAAGTTCGTGCCACGAAGTCGCGTCGGAACTTTTTGCAACGAACTCACACAATCCACCCCACTGGACCCTAGACTGATATTTTGGTGCGTTTCGTACTATTTCATTTCAATGGGGACCGTTTGGTTTCGTTACGAAACTCGGTGTAAAACGGGCCGAACAAGTGCAAAAGTTCGTGCCACGAAGTCGCATCGGAAGTTTTCGCAACGAACTTACCAGGTCCATCCCATTAGATCCCAAACAGATGTTTTGTTGCGCTTCATACTATTTGGGTGCATTTTGGACCATTTGGATGCCTTACGAAACTCGGTGCAAAATGGGCCGAACTAGTGCAAAAGTTCGTGCCACGAAGTCGCGTTGGAATTTTTTTGCAACGAATGCTACTGATCGACCCCATTGGACCCTGAAGTTTTGGTGCGTTTCATACTATTTGGGTGCATTTGGGAGCGTTTGGTTGCCTTACGAAACTCGGTGCAAAATGGGGCGAACATGTGCAAAAGTTAGTGCCACAAAGTCACGTCGGAATTTTTTGCAATGAATGCTGCTGATTGACCCCATTGGAACCTAAACTGGTGTTTTGGTGCGTTTCAAACTATTTGGGTGTGTTCGGGACCGTTTGGTTGCCTTACGAAACTCGGTGCAAAATGGGTCGAACTAGTGCAAAAGTTCGTGCCACGAAGTCGCGTCGGAATTTTTCACAACGAACATACCGGCTTCATCCCATTAGACCCCAAACAGATGTTTTGCTGCGTTTCAAACTATTTGGGTGCATTTTGGACCGTTTGGTTGCCTTACGAAACTCGGTTCAAAACGGGCCCAACAAGTGCAAAAGTTTGTGCCACGAAGTTGTATCAGAATTTTTCGCAATGAACATGCCCAATCCGCCCCATTGGACCCTAAACTGATGTTTTGGTGTGTTTCGTACTATTTGGGTGCATTTGGGACCGTTTGGTTGCCTTACGAAACTTGGTGCAAAACGGGCCGAACTAGTGCAAAAGGTCGTGCCACGAAGTCGCGTAGGAATTTTTCGCAACGAATGCACCCGATCCATCCCAGTGGACTCTAAACTAATGTTTTGGTGCGTTTTGTTCTATTTGGGTGCATTGAGGACCATTTGGTTGCGTTACGAAACTCGGTGCAAAACAGGCCGAACTAGTGCAAAAGTTCGTGCCACGAAGTCGCGTCGAAACTTTTTGCAACGAACTCACACGATCCACCCCACTGGACCCTAGACTGATGTTTTCGTGCATTTCGTACTATTTCATTGCAATTGGGACCGTTTGGTTGTGTTACGAAACTCGGTGGAAAACGGGCCGAACTAGTGCAAAACTTCGTGCCATGAAGTCGCGTCGGAATTTTGCGCAACGAACACATCCGGTCCACCGCATTGGACCCTAAACTGATGTTTTGGTGCGTTTCATACTATTTGGGTGCATTTGGGACCATTTGGTTGCCTTACGAAACTCGGTGGAAAACGGTCCGAACTAGTGCAAAAGTTCGTGCCACGAAGTCGCATCGGAATTTTTCGCAACGAACTTACCAGGTCCATCCCATTGGATCCCAAACAGATGTTTCGCTGCTGTTTCATACTATTTTGGTGCATTTTGGACCGTTTGGTTGCCTTACGAAAGTCGGTGCACAACGGGCCGAACTAGTGCAAAAGTTCGTGCCACGAAGTCGCGTTGGAATTTTTTGCAACGAATGCTGCTGATCGACCCCATTGGACCCTAAACAGATGTTTTGGTGCGTTTCATACTATTTGGGTGCATTTGGGAGAGTTTGGTTGCCTTACGAAACTCGGTGCAAAACAGGGCGAACAAGTGCAAAAGTTAGTGCCACAAATCACGTCGGAATTTTTTTGCAACGAATACTGCTGATCGACCCCATTGGACCCTAAACTGGTGTTTTGGTGCATTTCAAACTATTTGGGTGCATTCGGGATCGTTTGGTTGCCTTACGAAACTCGGTGCAAAATGGGTCGAACTAGTGCAAAAGTTCGTGCCACGAAGTCGCGTCGGAACTTTTTGCAACGAACTCACACAATCCACCCCACTGGACCCTAGACTGATATTTTGGTGCGTTTCGTACTATTTCATTTCAATGGGGACCGTTTGGTTTCGTTACGAAACTCGGTGTAAAACGGGCCGAACTAGTGCAAAAGTTCGTGCCACGAAGTCGCATCGGAAGTTTTCGCAACGAACTTACCAGGTCCATCCCATTAGATCCCAAACAGATGTTTTGTTGCGCTTCATACTATTTGGGTGCATTTTGGACCATTTGGTTGCCTTACGAAACTCGGTGCAAAATGGGCCGAACTAGTGCAAAAGTTCGTGCCACGAAGTCGCGTTGGAATTTTTTTGCAACGAATGCTACTGATCGACCCCATTGGACCCTGAAGTTTTGGTGCGTTTCATACTATTTGGGTGCATTTGGGAGCGTTTGGTTGCCTTACGAAACTCGGTGCAAAATGGGGCGAACATGTGCAAAAGTTAGTGCCACAAAGTCACGTCGGAATTTTTTGCAATGAATGCTGCTGATTGACCCCATTGGAACCTAAACTGGTGTTTTGGTGCGTTTCAAACTATTTGGGTGTGTTCGGGACCGTTTGGTTGCCTTACGAAACTCGGTGCAAAATGGGTCGAACTAGTGCAAAAGTTCGTGCCACGAAGTCGCGTCGGAATTTTTCACAACGAACGTACCGGCTTCATCCCATTAGACCCCAAACAGATGTTTTGCTGCGTTTCAAACTATTTGGGTGCATTTTGGACCGTTTGGTTGCCTTACGAAACTCGGTTCAAAACGGGCCCAACAAGTGCAAAAGTTTGTGCCACGAAGTTGTATCAGAATTTTTCGCAATGAACACGCCCAATCCGCCCCATTGGACCCTAAACTGATGTTTTGGTGTGTTTCGTACTATTTGGGTGCATTTGGGACCGTTTGGTTGCCTTACGAAACTTGGTGCAAAACGGGCCGAACTAGTGCAAAAGGTCGTGCCACGAAGTCGCGTAGGAATTTTTCGCAACGAATGCACCCGATCCATCCCAGTGGACTCTAAACTAATGTTTTGGTGCGTTTTGTTCTATTTGGGTGCATTGAGGACCATTTGGTTGCGTTACGAAACTCGGTGCAAAACAGGCCGAACTAGTGCAAAAGTTCGTGCCACGAAGTCGCGTCGAAACTTTTTGCAACGAACTCACACGATCCACCCCACTGGACCCTAGACTGATGTTTTCGTGCATTTCGTACTATTTCATTGCAATTGGGACCGTTTGGTTGTGTTACGAAACTCGGTGGAAAACGGGCCGAACTAGTGCAAAACTTCGTGCCATGAAGTCGCGTCGGAATTTTGCGCAACGAACACATCCGGTCCACCGCATTGGACCCTAAACTGATGTTTTGGTGCGTTTCATACTATTTGGGTGCATTTGGGACCATTTGGTTGCCTTACGAAACTCGGTGGAAAACGGTCCGAACTAGTGCAAAAGTTCGTGCCACGAAGTCGCATCGGAATTTTTCGCAACGAACTTACCAGGTCCATCCCATTGGATCCCAAACAGATGTTTCGCTGCGTTTCATACTATTTTGGTGCATTTTGGACCGTTTGGTTGCCTTACGAAAGTCGGTGCAAAACGGGCCGAACTAGTGCAAAAGTTCGTGCCACGAAGTCGCGTTGGAATTTTTTGCAACGAATGCTGCTGATCGACCCCATTGGACCCTAAACAGATGTTTTGGTGCGTTTCATACTATTTGGGTGCATTTGGGAGAGTTTGGTTGCCTTACGAAACTCGGTGCAAAACAGGGCGAACAAGTGCAAAAGTTAGTGCCACAAATCACGTCGGAATTTTTTGCAACGAATACTGCTGATCGACCCCATTGGACCCTAAACTGGTGTTTTGGTGCATTTCAAACTATTTGGGTGCATTCGGGATCGTTTGGGTTGCCTTACGAAACTCGGTGCAAAATGTGGTCGAACTAGTGCAAAAGTTCGTGCCACGAAGTCGCGTCGGAACTTTTTGCAACGAACTCACACAATCCACCCCACTGGACCCTAGACTGATATTTTGGTGCGTTTCGTACTATTTCATTTCAATGGGGACCGTTTGGTTTCGTTACGAACTCGGTGTAAAACGGGCCGAACTAGTGCAAAAGTTCGTGCCACGAAGTCGCATCGGAAGTTTTCGCAACGAACTTACCAGGTCCATCCCATTAGATCCCAAACAGATGTTTTGTTGCGCTTCATACTATTTGGGTGCATTTTGGACCATTTGGATGCCTTACGAAACTCGGTGCAAAATGGGCCGAACTAGTGCAAAAGTTCGTGCCACGAAGTCGCGTTGGAATTTTTTTGCAACGAATGCTACTGATCGACCCCATTGGACCCTGAAGTTTTGGTGCGTTTCATACTATTTGGGTGCATTTGGGAGCGTTGGTTTGCCTTACGAAACTCGGTGCAAATGGGGCGAACATGTGCAAAAGTTAGTGCCACAAAGTCACGGTCAGGAATTTTTGCAATGAAGGCTGTTGAGTGACCCCATTGGAACCTAAACTGGGTGTTTGGTGCGGTCAAACGATTTGGGTGTGTTCGGGACCGTTTGGGTTGCCTTACGAAACTGCGGTGGCAAAATGGGGCGAAACGAAGTGGCAAAAGTCGTGCCACGAACTCGCGTCGGAATTTTTCACAAAGACGAACATACCGTCTCATCCCATTGACGCCAAACAGATGTTTTGCTGCGTTTCAAACTATTTGGGTTCATTTTTGGATTGGACCGTTGGTTGCCTTACTAACTCGGTTCAAAACGGGCCCAACAAGTGCAAAAGTTGTGCCACGAAGTTGTATCAGAGCAATGACATGCCATTTCGACCCTAAACTGATGTTTGGTGTGGGTGTTGTACGAAATTTGGGGCCACTGCCCAATTCAAAAGTTCGTGCCACGATGTCGCGTAGGATTTTTTCGCAACGAATGCACCCGATCCATCCTAGTGGACCCTAAACTAATGTTTTGGTGCGTTTTGTTCTTTTTTCGTGCATTGAGGACCGTTTGGTTGCGTTACGAAACTCGGTGCAAAACAGGCCGAACTAGTGCAAAAGTTTGTGCCACGAAGTCGCGTCGAAACTTTTTGCAACGAACTCACACGATCCACCCCACTGGACCCTAGACTGATGTTTTCCTCCATTTTGTACTATTTCATTGCAATTGGGACTGTTTGTTTGCGTTACGAAACTCGGTGGAAAACGGGCCGAACTAGTGCAAAAGTTCGTGCCATGAAGTCGCGTCGGAATTTTCCGCAACGAACAAATCCGGTCCACCCCATTGGACCCTAAACTGATGTTTGGTGCGTTTCATACTATTTTGGTGCATTTGGGACCATTTGGTTGCCTTACGAAACTCGGTGCAAAACGGGCCGAACTAGTGCAAAAGTTCGTGCCACGAAGTCGCGTTGGAATTTTTTGCAACGAATGCTGCTGATCGACCCCATTGGACCCTAAACAGATGTTTTGGTGCGTTTCATACTATTTGTGTGCATTTTGCTAGCGTTTGGTTGCCTTACGAAACACGGTTGCAAAACGGGGCGAACAAGTGCAAAAGTTAGTGCCACAAATCACGTCGGAATTTTTTGCAACAAATACTGCTGATCGACCCCATTGGACCCTAAACTGGTGTTTTGGTGCATTTCAAACTATTTGGGTGCATTCGGGATCGTTTGGTTGCCTTACGAAACTCGGTTGCAAAATGGGTCGAACTAGTGCAAAAGTTCGTGCCACGAAGTCGCGTCGGAATTTTACACAACGAACGTACCGGGTTCATCCCATTAGACCCCAAACAGATGTTTTGGTGCGTTTCAAACTATTTGGGTGCATTTGGGACCGTTTGGTTGCCTTACGAAACTCGGTGGAAAACGGGCCAAACCAGTGCAAAATTTCGTGCCACGAAGTCGCTTCAGAATTTTTCGCAACGAACTCACCCGATCCATCCCAGTGGACCCTAAACTGATGTTTTGGTGCGTTTTGTACTATTTGGGTGCATTGAGGACCATTTGGTTGCGTTACAAAACTCGATGCAAAACAGGCCGAACTAGTGCAAAAGTTCGTGCCATGAAGTCGCGTCGGAACTTTTTGCAACGAACTCACACGATCCACTCCACTGGACCCTAGACTGATATTTTGGTGTGTTTCGTACTATTTCATTTCAATGGGGACCGTTTGGTTTCGTTAAGAAACTCGGTTGTAAAACGGGCCGAACTAGTGCAAAAGTTCGTGCCACGAAGTCGCATCGGAATTTTTCGCAACGAACTTACCAGGTCCATCCCATTAGACCCCAAACAGATGTTTTGGTGCATTTCATACTATTTGGGTGCATTTTGGACCGTTTGGTTGCCTTACGAAACTCGGTGCAAAACGGGCCGAACTAGTGCAAAAGTTCGTGCCACGAAGTCGCGTTGGAATTTTTTGCAACGAATGCTGCTGATCGACCCCATTGGACCCTAAACTGGTGTTTTGGTGGTTTCATACTATTTGGGTGCATTTGGGAGCGTTTGGTTGCCTTAGCGAAACTCGGTGCAAAATGGGGCTGAACATAGTGCAAAAGTTCGTGCCACGAAGTCGCTTCGGAATTTTCGCTAACGAATGCACCTGATCCATCCCAGTGGAACCCTAAACTGATGTTTTGGTGCATTTGTACTATTTGGGTTCATTGAGGGACCGTTTGGTTATGCTTACGAAACTCGGTGCAAAATAGGGTCGAACCTAGTGCAAAAGTTCGTGCCACGAAGTCGCGTCGGGACTTTTCCAACGAACTCCACACGATTCAACCCACTGGACCCCAAACTGATGTTTTATTGCATTTCATAACTATTTGGGTAATTTGGGACCGTTAGGTTGCCTTACGAAACTCGGTGCAAAACGGGCCGAACTAGTGCAAAATTTCGTGCCACGAAGTCGCGTCAGAATTTTTCGCAACGAACACACCCAATCCTCCCCAGTGGACCCTAAACTGATGTTTTGGGTGGTTTTGTACTTTTGGGTGCATTGAGGACCGTTTGGTTGCGTTACGAAACTCGGTGCAAAACAGGCCGAACTAGTGCAAAAGTTCGTGCCACGAAGTCGCGTCGGAACTTTTTGCAACGAACTCACACGATCCACCCCACTAGACCCTAGACTAATGTTTTGGTGCGTTTCGTACTATTTTTGCATTGGGACCGTTTGGTTGCATTACGAAACTCGGTGTAAAACGGGCCGAACTAGTGCAAAAGTTCGTGCCACGAAGTCACGTTAGAATTTTTCGCAACGAACACATCTGGTCCACCCCATTGGACCCTAAACTGATGTTTTGGTGCATTTCATACTATTTGGGTGCATTGGGACCGTTTGGTTGCCTTACGAAACTCGGTGCAAAACGGCCGAACTAGTGCAAAAGTTCGTGCCATGAAGTCGGTCGGAATTTTTCGCAACGAACATACCGGTCCACCCCATTAGACCCCAAATAGATGTTTTGGTGTTTCGTACTATTTGGGTCCATTTTGGACCGTTTTTGCTTACGAAACTCGGTGCAAAACGGGCCCAACAAGTGCAAAAGTTCGTAACACAGAGTTGTGTCAGAATTTTTCGCAACAAACACACCCAATCCACCCCATTGGACCCTAAACTGATGTTTTGGTCCGTTTCGTACTATTTGGGTGCATTTGGGACCGTTTGGTTGCCTTACGAAACTCGGTGCAAAACGGGCCGAACTAGTGCTTAAGTTCGTGCCACTAAGTCGCGTCGGAACTTTTCACAACGAACGCACCCCAACCACCCCATTGGAACCTAAACTGGTGTTTTTGCGCATTTCAAACTATTTGGGTGCATTCGGGACCGTTTGGTTGACTTACGTAACTCGGTGCAAAATGGGCCGAACTACTTCAAAAGTTCGTGCCACGAAGTCGCGTCGGAATTTTCCGCAACGAACGCACCGGGTTCGTCCCATTAGACCCCAAACAGATGTTTTGGTGAGTTTCGTATTATTTGGGTGCATTTGGGACCATTTGGTTGCCTTACGAAACTTGGTGCAAAACGAGCCGAAATAGT
Source organism: Panicum virgatum (assembly GCF_016808335.1). NCBI lineage: Eukaryota > Viridiplantae > Streptophyta > Magnoliopsida > Poales > Poaceae > Panicum > Panicum virgatum. Next base: position 27,242 of record NW_024376643.1, read on the forward strand.
TCAAAAGTTCGTGCCACGAAGTCGCGTAGGAATTTTTCGCAACGAATGCACCCGATCCATCCTAGTGGACCCTAAACTAATGTTTTGGTGCGTTTTGTTCTTTTTGGGTGCATTGAGGACCGTTTGGTTTCATTACGAAACTCGGTGCAAAATAGGCCGAACTAGTGCAAAAGTTCGTGCCACGAAGTCGCGTCGAAACTTTATGCAACGAACTCACACGATCCACCCCACTGGACCCTAGACTGATGTTTTCATGCATTTTGTACTATTTCATTGCAATTGGGACTGTTTGGTTGCGTTACGAAACTCGGTGGAAAACGGGCCAAACTAGTGCAAAAGTTCGTGCCATGAAGTCGCGTCGGAATTTTCCATAACGAACACATCCGATCCACCCCATTGGACCCTAAACAGATGTTTTGGTGCGTTTCATACTATTTGGGTGCATTTGGGAGCGTTTGGTTGCCTTACGAAACTCGGTGCAAAACGGGCCGAACTAGTGCAAAAGTTCGTGCCACGAAGTCGCGTTGGAATTTTTTGCAACGAATGCTGCTGATCGACTCCATTGGACCCTAAACTGGTGTTTTGGTGCGTTTCAAACTATTTGGGTGCATTCGGGACCGTTTGGTTGCCTTACGAAACTCGGTGCAAAATGGGTTGAACTAGTGCAAAAGATCGTGCCACGAAGTCGCGTCGGAATTTTACACAACGAACATACCGGGTTCATCCCATAGGCCCCAAACAGATGTTTTGGTGTGTTTCAAACTATTTGGGTGCATTTGGGACCGTTTGGTTGTCTTACGAAACTCGGTGCAAAACGGGCCGAACTAGTGCAAAATTTTGTGCCACGAAGTCGCGTTGAAATTTTACGCAACGAACGCACCCGATCCATCCCAGTGGACCCTAAACTAATGTTTTGGTGCGTTTTGTACTATTTGGGTGCATTGAGTACCATTTGGTTGCGTTACGAAACTCGGTGCAAAACAGGCCGAACTAGTGCAAAAGTTCGTGCCACGAAGTCGCGTAGGAACTTTTTGCAACGAACTCACACGATCCACCCCACTGAACCCTAGACTGATGTTTTGGTGCGTTTCGTACTATTTCATTTCAATTGGGACCGTTTGGTTTCGTTACGAAACTCGGTGTAAAACGGGCCGAACTAGTGCAAAAGTTCGTGCCACGAAGTCGCGTTGGAATTTTTTGCAACGAATGCTGCTGATCGACCCCATTGGACCCTAAACTGGTGTTTTGGTGGATTTCATACTATTTGGGTGCATTTGGGACCGTTTGGTTGCCTTGCGAAACTCGGTGCAAAACGGGCTGAACTAGTGCAAAAGTTCGTGCCACGAAGTCGCTTCGGAATTTCTCGTAACGAACGCACCTGATCCATCCCAGAGGACCCTAAACTGATGTTTTGGTGCATTTTGTACTATTTGGGTTCATTGAGGACCGTTTGGTTATGTTACGAAACTCGGTGCAAAATAGGCCGACCTAGTGCAAAAGTTCGTGCCACGAAGTCGCGTCGGGACTTTTCGCAACGAACTCACACGATCAACCCCACTGGACCCCAAACTGATGTTTTATTGCATTTCATACTATTTGGGTAAATTTGGGACCGTTTAGTTGCCTTACGAAACTCGGTGCAAAACGGGCCGAACTAGTGCAAAATTTCGTGCCACGAAGTCGCGTCGGAATTTTTCGCAACGAACACACCCAATCCATCCCAGTGGACCCTAAACTGATGTTTTGGTGCGTTTTGTACTTTTTGGGTGCATTGAGGACCGTTTGGTTGCGTTATGAAACTCGGTGCAAAACAGGCCTAACTAGTGCAAAAGTTCGTGCCACGAAGTCGCGTCGGAACTTTTTGCAACGAACTCACACGATCCACCCCACTAGACCCTAGACTGATGTTTTGGTGCGTTTCGTACTATTTCCTTGCAATTGGGACCGTTTGGTTTCATTACGAAACTCGGTGTAAAACGGGCCGAACTAGTGCAAAAGTTCGTGCCACGAAGTCACGTTAGAATTTTTCGCAACGAACACATCTGGTCCACCCCATTGGACCCTAAACTGATGTTTTGGTGCATTTCATACTATTTGGGTGCATTTGGGACCGCTTGGTTGCCTTACGAAACTCGGTGCAAAACGGGCCGAACTAGTGCAAAAGTTCGTGCATGAAATCGGTCGGAATTTTTCGCAACGAACATACCGGGTCCACCCCATTAGACCCCAAATAGATGGTTTTGTGTGTTTCGTACTCTTTGGGTCCATTTTGGACCGTTTTGATGTCTTACGAAACTCGGTGCAAAACGGGCCCCAACAAGTGCAAAAGTTCGTAACACAGAGTTGTGTCAGAATTTTTCGCAACAAACACACCCAATCCACCCCATTGGACCCTAAACTGATGTTTTGGTCCGTTTCGTACTATTTGGGTGCATTTGGGACCGTTTGGTTGCCTTACGAAACTCGGTGCAAAACGGGCCGAACTAGTGCTTAAGTTCGTGCCACTAAGTCGCGTCGGAACTTTTCACAACGAACGCACCCCAACCACCCCATTGGAACCTAAACTGGTGTTTTTTGCGCATTTCAAACAATTTGGGTGCATTCGGGACCGTTTGGTTGACTTACGTAACTCGGTGCAAAATGGGCCGAACTACTGCAAAAGTTCGTGCCACGAAGTCGCGTCGGAATTTTCCGCAACGAACGCACCGGGTTCATCCCATTAGACCCCAAACAGATGTTTTGGTGAGTTTCGTATTATTTGGGTGCATTTGGGACCATTTGGTTGCCTTACGAAACTTGGTGCAAAACGAGCCGAACTAGTTCAAAAGTTCGTGCCACGAAGTCGCGTAGGAATTTTTCGCAACGAATGCACCCGATCCATCCTAGTGGACCCTAAACTAATGTTTTGGTGCGTTTTGTTCTTTTTGGGTGCATTGAGGACCGTTTGGTTTCATTACGAAACTCGGTGCAAAATAGGCCGAACTAGTGCAAAAGTTCGTGCCACGAAGTCGCGTCGAAACTTTATGCAACGAACTCACACGATCCACCCCACTGGACCCTAGACTGATGTTTTCATGCATTTTGTACTATTTCATTGCAATTGGGACTGTTTGGTTGCGTTACGAAACTCGGTGGAAAACGGGCCAAACTAGTGCAAAAGTTCGTGCCATGAAGTCGCGTCGGAATTTTCCATAACGAACACATCCGATCCACCCCATTGGACCCTAAACAGATGTTTTGGTGCGTTTCATACTATTTGGGTGCATTTGGGAGCGTTTGGTTGCCTTACGAAACTCGGTGCAAAACGGGCCGAACTAGTGCAAAAGTTCGTGCCACGAAGTCGCGTTGGAATTTTTTGCAACGAATGCTGCTGATCGACTCCATTGGACCCTAAACTGGTGTTTTGGTGCGTTTCAAACTATTTGGGTGCATTCGGGACCGTTTGGTTGCCTTACGAAACTCGGCGCAAAATGGGTTGAACTAGTGCAAAAGTTCGTGCCACGAAGTCGCGTCGGAATTTTACACAACGAACATACCGGGTTCATCCCATAGGCCCCAAACAGATGTTTTGGTGCGTTTCAAACTATTTGGGTGCATTTGGGACCGTTTGGTTGTCTTACGAAACTCGGTGCAAAACGGGCCGAACTAGTGCAAAATTTTGTGCCACGAAGTCGCGTTGAAATTTTACGCAACGAACGCACCCGATCCATCCCAGTGGACCCTAAACTAATGTTTTGGTGCGTTTTGTACTATTTGGGTGCATTGAGTACCATTTGGTTGCGTTACGAAACTCGGTGCAAAACAGGCCGAACTAGTGCAAAAGTTCGTGCCACGAAGTCGCGTAGGAACTTTTTGCAACGAACTCACACGATCCACCCCACTGAACCCTAGACTGATGTTTTGGTGTGTTTCGTACTATTTCATTTCAATTGGGACCGTTTGGTTTCGTTACGAAACTCGGTGTAAAACGGGCCGAACTAGTGCAAAAGTTCGTGCCACGAAGTCGCATCGAAAGTTTTCGTAACGAACTTACCAGGTCCATCCCATTAGATCCCAAACAGATGTTTTGGTGCGTTTCATACTATTTGGGTGCATTTGGGGAGCGTTTGGTTGCCTTATGAAACTCGGTGCAAAACGGGCCCAACAAGTGCAAAAGTTCGTGCCACGAAGTTGTATCAGAATTTTTCGCAATGAACATGCCCAATCCACCCCATTGGACCATAAACTGATGTTTTGGTTCATTTCGTACTATTTGGGTGCATTTGGGACTGTTTGGTTGCGTTACGAAACTCGGTGGAAAACGGGCCGAACTAGTGCAAAAGTTCGTGCCATGAAGTCGCGTCGGAATTTTCCGCAACAAACACATCCGGTCCACCTCATTGGACCCTAAACTGATGTTTTGGTGCGTTTCATACTATTTTGGTGCATTTGGGACCATTTGGTTGCCTTACGAAACTCGGTGGAAAACGGGCCGAACTAGTGCAAAAGTTCGTGCCACGAAGTCGCATCGGAATTTTTCGCAACGAACTTACAGGTCCATCCCATTAGACCCCAAATAGATGTCTTGGTGCGTTTCATACTATTTGGGTGCATTTTGGACCGTTTGGTTGCCTTACGAAACTCGGTGCAAAACGGGCCGAACTAGTGCAAAAGTTCGTGCCACGAAGTTGCGTTGGAATTTTTTGCAACGAATGCTGCTGATCGACCCCATTGGACCCTAAACAGATGTTTTGGTGCGTTTCATACTATTTGTGTGCATTTGGGAGCATTTGGTTGCCTTACGAAACACGGTGCAAAACGGGGCGAACAAGTGCAAAAGTTAGTGCCACAAATCACGTCGGAATTTTTTGCAACGAATACTACTGATCGACCCCATTGGACCCTAAAATGGTGTTTTGGTGCATTTCTAACTATTTGGGTGCATTCGGGATCGTTTGGTTTCCTTACGAAACTCGGTGCAAAATGGGTCGAACTAGTGCAAAAGTTCGTGCCACGATGTCGCGTCGGAATTTTACACAACGAACGTACCGGGTTCATCCGATTAGACCCCAAACAGATGTTTTGGTGTGTTTCAAACTATTTGGGTGCATTTGGGACCGTTTGGTTGCCTTACGAAACTCGGTGTAAAACGGGCCCAACAAGTGCAAAAGTTCGTGCCACGAAGTTGTATCAAAATTTTTCGCAACGAACACGCCCATTTCTCCCCATTGGACCCTAAACTAAAGTTTTGGTGAGTTTCGAACTATTTGGGTGCATTTGGGACCATTTGGTTGCCTTACGAAACTAGGTACAAAACGGGTCGAACCAGTGCAAAATTTCGTGCCACGAAGTCGCTTTGGAATTTTTCGCAACGAACGCACCCGATCCATCCCAGTGGACCCGAAACTGATGTTTTGGTGCGTTTTGTACTATTTGGGTGCATTGAGGACCGTTTGGTTGCGTTACGAAACTCGATGCAAAACAGGCCGAACTAGTGCAAAAGTTCGTGCCACAAAGTCGTGTCGGAACTTTTTGCAACGAACTCACACGATCCACTCCACTGGACCCTAGACTGATATTTTGGTGCGTTTTGTACTATTTCAATTCAATGGGGACCGTTTGGTTTCGTTACGAAACTCGGTGTAAAATGGGCCGAACTAGTGCAAAAGTTCGTGCCACGAAGTCGCATCGGAATTTTTCGCAACGAACTTACCAGGGTCCATCCCATTAGACCCCAAACAGATGTTTTGGTGCGTTTCATACTATTTGGGTGCATTTTCGACCGTTTGGTTGCCTTACGAAACTCGGTGCAAAACGGGCCGAACTAGTGCAAAAGTTCGTGCCACGAAGTCGCGTTGGAATTTTTTTGCAACGAATGCTGCTGATCGACCCCATTGGACCCTAAACTGGTGTTTTGGTGGATTTCATACTATTTGGGTGCATTTGGGACCATTTGGTTGCCTTGCGAAACTCGGTGCAAAACGGGTTGAACTAGTGCAAAAGTTCGTGCCACGAAGTCGCTTCGGAATTTCTCGTAACGAACGCACCTGATCCATCCCAGAGGACCCTAAACTGATGTTTTGGTGCATTTTGTACTATTTGGGTTCATTGAGGACCGTTTGGTTACGTTACGAAACTCGGTGCAAAATAGGCCGACCTAGTGCAAAAGTTCGTGCCACGAAGTCGCGTCGGGACTTTTCGCAACGAACTCACACGATCAACCCCACTGGACCCTAAACTGATGCTTTATTGCATTTCATACTATTTGGGTAAATTTGGGACCGTTTGGTTGCCTTACGAAACTCGGTGCAAAACGGGCCGAACTAGTGCAAAATTTCGTGCCACGAAGTCGCGTCGGAATTTTTCGCAACGAACACACCCAATCCATCCCAGTGGACCCTAAACTGATGTTTTGGTACGTTTTGTACTATTTGGGTGCATTGAGGAACGTTTGGTTGCGTTATGAAACTCGGTGCAAAACAGGCCTAACTAGTGCAAAAGTTCGTGCCACGAAGTCGCTTCGGAACTTTTTGCAACGAACTCACACGATCCACCCCACTAGACCCTAGACTGATGTTTTGGTGCGTTTCGTACTATTTCCTTGCAATTGGGACCGTTTGGTTTCGTTACGAAACTCGGTGTAAAACGGGCCGAACTAGTGCAAAAGTTCGTGCCATGAACTCACGTTAGAATTTTTCGCAACGAACACCTCTGGTCCGCCCCATTGGACCCTAAACTGATGTTTTGGTGCATTTCATACTATTTGGGTGCATTTGGGACCGCTTGGTTGCCTTACGAAACTCGGTGCAAAATGGGCCGAACTAGTGCAAAAGTTCGTGCCATGAAGTCGGGTCGGAATTTTCACAACGAACATACCGGGTCCATCCCATTAGACCCCAAATAGATGGTTTTGTGTGTTTCGTACTCTTTGGGTCCATTTTGGACCGTTTGGTTGCCTTACGAAACTCGGTGCAAACGGGCCGAACTAGTGCAAAAGTTCGTGCCACGAAGTTGCGTTGAATTTTTGCAACGAATGCTGCTGATCGACCCCATTGGACCCCTAAACAGATGTTTTGGTGGCGTTTCATACTATTTGTGTGCATTTGGGAGCATTTGGTTGCCTTACGAAACACGGTGCAAAACGGGGCGAACAAGTGCAAAAGTTAGTGCCACAAATCACGTCGGAATTTTTTGCAACGAATACTACTGATCGACCCCATTGGACCCTAAAATGGTGTTTTGGTGCATTTCTAACTATTTGGGTGCATTCGGGATCGTTTGGTTTCCTTACGAAACTCGGTGCAAAATGGGTCGAACTAGTGCAAAAGTTCGTGCCACGATGTCGCGTCGGAATTTACACAACGAACGTACCGGGGTTCATCCGATTAGACCCCAAACAGATGTTTTGGTGTGTTTCAAACTATTGGGTGCATTTGGGACCGTTTGGTTTGCCTTACGAACTCGGTTGTAAAACGGGCCGAACTAGTGCAAAAGTTCGTTGCCACGAAGTCGCGTGAGAATTTTTCACAACGAAGGCACCGATATAACCCCATTGGAACCGTAAAATGATGTTTTGGTGCATTTCGTACTATGTGGGTGCATTTGGGACTGTTTGGTTGCGTTTACGAAAATCAGTGCAAAATGGGCCGAACTAGTGCAAAAGTTAGCGCCACAAAGTCACGTCGGAATTTTTTTGCAACGAATGCTGCTGATTGACCCCATTGGACCCTAACTGATGTTTTGGTGCATTTCAAAACTATTTGGGGTGCATTCGGGACCGTTTGGTTGCCTTACGAAACTCGGTGCAAAATGGGTCGAAGTAGTGCAAAAGTTCGTGCCACGAAGTCGCGTCGGAATTTTTCACATCGAACGTACCGGGTTCATCCCATTAGACCCCAAATAGATGTTTTGGGTGCGTTTTCAAACTATTTGGGTGCATTTTTTGGACCGTTTGGTTGCCTTACGAAACTCGGTGCAAAACGGGCCCAACAAGTGCAAAAGTTCGTGCCATGAAGTTGTATCAAAATTTTTCGCAACGAACACGCCCATTTTCACCCCATTGGACCCTAAACTGAGTGTTTTGGTGCGTTTCGAACTATTTGGGTTGCATTTGGGACCATTTGGTTGCCTTACGAAACTTGGTACAAAACGGGTCGAACTAGTGCAAAGTTCGTGCAACGAAGTCGTGTCAGAATTTTTAGCAACGAATGCACCCGATCCATCCCGGTGGACCCCTAAACTAATGTTTTGATGTGTTTTGTTCTATTTGGGTGCATTGAGGACCATTTGGTTGCGTTACGAAACTCGGTTGCAAAACTGGCCCGAACTAGTCCAAAAGTTCGTGCCACGAAGTCGCGTCGGCAACTTTTTGCAACAAACTCACCACGATCCACCCCACTGGACCCTAGACTGATGTTTTGTGCATTTCGTAC
>NW_024376644.1:0-35650 GCF_016808335.1 Panicum virgatum
AGCTACAACTTTAAAAGGGCCATCAGCTCTCGGAAGCAACTTTGACTTCCTCAAATCAGGAAACCGATCCTTTCTCAAGTGCAGCCAAACCAAATCACCTGGTTCAAAAGTGACATGCTTCTTTCCTCTGCTACCAGCAAGTTTTATATTAGCATTCATGGTTTCTATGTTCTCCTTGTGGTCTCATGCATTTTCAACATCAACTCACCACGTTGTTTAGCATCAAATTCAATCTCTCAGAAGTTGGTAGAGGCAGCAAATCAATAGGGGCTCGAGGCACAAAACCATAAACAATCTCAAAAGGGCTACTTTTAGTAGTAGAATGTTGTGAACGGTTGTAAGCAAACTCAACATGAGGCAAACATTCTTCCCACATTTTATGTTCTTTTTCAAAATAGCCCTAAGCATGGTAGATAAAGTTCTATTCACAACCTCAGTTTGTCCATCAGTTTGGGGATGACATGTAGTGGAAAATAGCAGCTTAGTACCTAATTTAGCCCACAAAGTTCTCCAAAAATGACTAAGAAATTTTGCATCACGATCTGAAACAATTGTGTTTGGCACACCATGCAAACGAACAATTTCACGAAAGAACAAATCAGCAACATGAGTAGCATCATCGGTCTTATGACATGGTATGAAATGTGCCATCTTAGAAAATCTATCCACAACCACAAAAACACTATCCCTCCCTTCTTTGTTCTAGGCAGTCCTAAAACAAAGTCCACTGAAATATCCTCCCATGGTGCATTAGGAACAGGTAGAGGAATGTACAAGCCATGAGGATTAAGGCGTGACTTAGCTTTTTGGCATGTTGTGCAGCGAGCAACAAATCTCTCCACGTCCCTCCGCATCTTGGGCCAAAAGAAATGATCAGCAAGGATGTCTTCTGTCTTCTTCACACCAAAGTGTCCCATCAGCCCTCCTCCATGTGCTTCCTGTAGTAATAACAAACGCACGGAGCTAGCTGGAATGCATAGCTTGTTAGCTCTAAAAATAAACCCATCAGTTAGGACAAATTTGTTCCAAGTTTTCCCCTCCTTACAGTTCAGCAACACATCCTTAAATCATCATCATGAGCATATTGTGCTTTAATCATTTCCAAACCGAAAATTTTGCAATCAAGTTGGGACAGCATAGTGTAACGCCTAGACAAAGCATCAGCAATGACATTCTCCTTCCCTTTCTTGTGTTTGATGACATAAGGGAAGGATTCAATGAATTCAACCCCATTTAGCATGCCTACGATTTAGTTTTGCTTGACTTCGAATGTGTTTTAAGGACTCATGATCAGAATGTATAACAAACTCTTTGGGCCACAAATAGTGCTGCCAAGTTTCCAAAGTTCGAACTAAAGCAAGCAATTCCTTATCGTAAGTAGAATAGTTCAAGCTAGGTCCACTCAATTTCTCACTGAAATATGCTACAGGCTTACCATCTTGCAGCAGCACGCCACCCAACCCAATTCCACTAGCATCACATTCAAGTTCAAATGTTTTATTGAAATCTGGAAGTTGGAGCAAGGGTGCATGAGTTAACTTATCTTTGAGCATGCTGAAAGCATCCTGTTGAGCTGCAGCCCAAGTGAAGGTTGTACCCTTCTTAGTGAGTTCATGCAATGGGGCTGCAATGGTGCTAAAGTCCTTCACAAAGCGACGATAAAATCCAGCAAGTCCTAGAAAGCTTCGCACTTGGGTGACCGTTGTGGGAACCGGCCAGCTGTGAATGGCTTCAACCTTGGCTTGATCGACTTGAATTCCCTGCGGTGTCACAACATAGCCAAGAAAAGAGACTCGATCTGTGCAAAAGGTGCACTTCTCAAGGTTACCAAACAAACGTGCATCACGGAGAGCATCCAAAACAGCACGCAAATGATCAAGATGGTCTTCTAGTTGATTTGCTATAGATCAGAATGTCATCAAAATATACCACAACAAATCTGCCAATGAAAGCGCGTAAAACTTCATTCATTAATCTCATGAAAGTGCTGGGTGCATTAGTGAGACCAAAAGGCATGACTAACCACTCATATAGACCGAATTTAGTTTTAAATGCTGTTTTCCATTCATCTCCTAACTTCATGCGAATCTGGTGGTAACCACTACGCAAATCAATTTTCGAGAACACAATTGAGCCACTCAATTCATCAAGCATATCATCTAGCCTAGGGATAGGATGACGATATCTGATTGTTATGTTATTAATCGCTCGGCAATCTACACACATGCGCCAAGATCCATCTTTCTTAGGAACCAAAAGGACAGGAACAGCGCAGGGGCTCAGAGACTCACGCACGTAACCTTTGTCGAGCAATTCTTGCACTTGGCGCTGAATTTCTTTAGTTTCTTCAGGGTTGGTCCTGTATGGTGTACGATTGGGCAAGGAGGCCCCGGGAATAAGGTCAATCTGGTGCTCAATCCCACGAATTGGTGGCAGCCCCGGTGGCACCTCCTTTGGAAAAACATCCGCATACTCCTGCAAAAGGTTAGTGACAACAGGGGGCAAGGAAAGAGGTATGTCCTGAAGTGAAAACAAGGTTTGTTTGCAAATCAAGGCATAGCAAACAGCAGTGGTAGCATCAATCTCATCCAAATCAGATTTAGTAGCAATGAAACATGCCCCTTTCAGCTTGATCTCATTTCTGTTATCATGAACAGATTTGGCACTTCTCTTTTTGTGCTTCTCAAGTTCGTTGGCCACAATCTGATTTTCACTTTTAACCTGTTCCTGATTCTTCATTTTACTAGCTCTAGTAAGTTCATCTTTTAAAATTGCTTCAGGAGACATTGGATGCAACACAATCCTTTTATCATGGTATTGGAAGGAATACTGATTTGATCTACCATGATGCATAGAATCTTTATCAAATTGCCATGGCCTTCCTAGCAGAATACTACATGCTTGCATTGGCACAACATCACATTCAACAACATCTTTATAGGATCTGATGGCAAGATTAATTCGCACAAGTTTTGTTACCTTTGCCTTACCGGTGTTATTCAGCCATTGAATGCAATATGGATGCGGGTGTGGTTGGGTGGTAAGCGCAAGCTTCTCCACCATGTCGCTGCTGGCCAAGTTATTGCAGCTACCTCCATCGATGATCACTCGACACGAACGCTCTTTGATGACACACTTTGTTTGGAATAATGTGTGCCGCTGATTTTGCTCCGCTTTCTCCATTTGTGCGCTCAGCACACGCTGCACAATTAGGCTCTCATAGCGGTCGGCTTCAGCTGCATTAATATGTTCTTCCGAGCAGCCCTCACTTCCTGCGTGGTCAGCCGCAAGCAATGCAAGTATATCTTCATCAAGTTCACTAGTAGATGAGTACTCACCATCATTTTTTACCCCCAAAACACGCTTGCTTGGGCAGTCACGCATGACATGTCCAAATCCCTTGCAGCGGTGGCACTGAACATCTCTTGTTCTACCTGTGGATGCCACCGATGAAGTGGTTGCAGCAGGTTTTTGCGTTGTCTTTGCTGCTGAATTTGCAGGGTTGTCACGAGGCTTGTCGCTAGAAGGTGGGGCTGCTATTCGAGCTGACGATGAATAAGGTGCAGCAGCACGTCCAGTTGATGGAATGCTTGAGCGGGGCTGTATGGAAAAATTCCTCCCTGCAGAAATGTTAGTCCTGGTACTTGCACGTCGTCCCTGCACTTCCCTTTCAGCTTTGCAAGCAAGATGGAACAAACGGGTTATGTTAGTGTACTCTTATAAGCAAGGATGTCCTGAATTTCCCGGTTTTAACCCGCCCCAAAAATCTAGCCATAGCAGGTTCCACATCCTCCTCTAAATTGCAGCGTAGCATGCCCATTCGCAGCTCTTGATAGTATTCTTCTACACTTTTAGTACCTTGTTTTAACTGCTGCAGCTGGTTTAAAAGATCACGTGCATAGTAAGATGGAACAAATCTAGCCCTCATGATCCGTTTCAAAGCATCCCAAGTTTGTGGCATGTTATTAGGATTTTTCTTGCCATGTTCTATCCACCAAACGGAAGCAAAATCAGTGAATTCACTAGTTGCAGCCCTAACACATGCATTTTCAGGAAAATCATGACAAGTAAACTTTTGTTCAACAGCCATCTCCCAAGTAAGATAAGCATCCGGATCATATTTACCATCAAAAGAGGGTATCTTAAATTTTATCTTACTAAAAGCAATGTCATTGTTATGTACCTCATGTGGACGTTGTCCACCCATACCTCGACGGTTACGACGTAGACGTCGCTGGGCTTGATCCTCAACTTCGGTGTCTGCAGCATAATCAGCACCTGAATTTTCTGCGCCGTCGTCATCCTCTTGGCCACGTCCTCTATGCTGATCATTCATCTTCACGTGGAGCTCATCAAAGCGCCTTAGAAGAGCAGCGAGACTCTTGTCCACGCGAGCAACCGTCGTCTCCAAACCTGCAAGCTTGGTGTTGTTGGAAATCTGTGCGGCCTCCATTTGCCCAATCTTCTCATTTATCACCTGCAAATCATTATCAATTCCCAAGGTGTACTCCCTCACTTGCTTTTGAAAATGCTGTACGATGCCTTTGGTGCGAGGTGTAAGCAGGCCTCCACCATCCTCATCCTCACTCCCTGCACCTGCCATGGTTAGCTTGCAGCAAACAAAGTCACAAGAAGTTGCCTACCAACTAAAGGAAATAGGTGGTGGCACACTATATGTTCACTCACACTTGTCCATTCAAGTTCTTACATGTCCTTACCAAGCAAGGTAGGAGGTGTCGGCAGCCAGCAAGAACAACACAAATGGTTACACAAGCACAACCCCGTGATGTAGTAGATAATTTGTGGAGCTATAGGTGGCTGCAAACAAAACAAATCAAGGTACAGCTAGATCCACATTAGTCAAAGCAAGTTGAATAGACATTCATTGATGGTCCTATGCTGGTCCTAGTGCCAAATCAAGCTAGAGACGTGAGCCTGAACACAAATGTTGTCACACACCAAGACAGCAAGGAATGCAAGAAAACAACAGCTCTATTCCCTTCACTTTTTTTTTCTTCTCTTATCTTTTTTTTTTTTGCTCTTTCTTTTTCAGGGGCTAAAACTCTTTTGAAATCCCAACAACCCAAACAAAGGGATTGCTGCACACAACTCCTTTGAAATCAGTTCCAACGTCTCAACTTTCAGACAGCAGGTCGCGAATCTCAAGTGCTATTGCGACGCGCTCAGAAGGAGTTAGGGAGTAAATTTTGATCTGTTGGAAAGAACACGGGATAAGCTTTCCAGATTATATTTAAACATTTGAATCGGACATGTAACACAAGATATAGGACTGTTTTCTTCCAGTGCTCAGATCTGGGAAGATGGATTCGTGGTGGCAGAAATGACAGCGGAAATATGAATAGATTTGGTGGATTTCGTGGTGACTAAAACGTGACCAGAACTCAAAACTCTAAAGATTGAACCACTAAGAACCAGCAACTAGCCCAAACAATGCAACTGAAAACTCAACAAGCAAAGAACTAAGCAGAACAGCAAAAGCTCAAACTTGTTGTTGGGATTTTCAGATCTAGCCTATTTTTGTGTAGTTTTTTGGACTGTAGGTAAAGGGATGGGTAGAATCTCTCACCGAAAAAAAAACCTTGCTCTGATTACCACATGATGGAACCCGCTGGGGTTTGCTCCCGATCTTTCGATGAGAGTGGGGGATAACTCGATTTGAGGAGGATCGACGTTGTGCTGCCCGACTACAACACCACAAGGGCTGCGCTGCGCCTTAGCGACAGTTACACCGCCTCCAATTTGTGTTGTTCTTGCTGTGCCAAGAACAACCTTGAACCTGCAAGCAAATCAAAGAACAAGCAAGAACAAGTGGACAAGCAAACAGCACACAGACCTTGCCCAAAGGATAAATCTGATACACACGAAGTTGGGGTTCTGAATCGAGCAAATCGGGTGGTCTAATCGACACACGCGTTTACAAGGAAGTAGCAGCAGCTAAATTTACAACCAAACAAAACCCAAGTCTCAAATGGTGGCTGCTGGTGGTTTATATAGGTGGGGGAGCAGCCAAGAGGCGTGGGGGGTGTGTAAACCCTAACTCAGAATGGGCCCCTAGTGGGCTGAACTAAATACAAGGGCCTCAGCCCAAGACTGGAAGACTGAACGTCATTTTGGCGATTCTGCTTAGCTCCTTTGGAATTTCATCTTCAGGTTGGATCCATCTGAAAGTAGACTTCAGGAGCTTTCCAACAAGTACTCATGGGCTTCAAACAATATTCGGAGCTAAGAGTTATGGCCTTCCGAAATTGCCCCTCCCTGGAGGTCCGAACTGGTATGGTCCGATCTGATCACCCACACTTGCTTTCTTGTCGTGTTTGCTCTCCCTCCAATCTGGTTCATGTCCCAAGTTCCTAAGAATAAGAAAAGCATCACAAGAATTTAGTAGTACCCCATTCATGGATGATGGTTTATGGACAGCGAGGAACGAGTTTACCTGATAATTTAGCTCTCGTGCACGAGCTCTTGTCATTGGTCCTTGCTGCGTAGTAGGCATGAGTGTATCATTGGGAGGGATGTCCTCATCACACCCGATCCACCCCATTGGACCCTAAACTGGCGTTTTCGTGCGTTTCATACTAGGGACCGTTTGGGTGCCCTATGGCGGTGCAAAACGGATCAAACTTGTGCAAAAGTTCGCGCCATGAAGTCGAGTCGGAATTTTTCAGAACGAACAAACCCGATCCACACCATTGGACCCTAAACTGACATTTTGGTGCGTTTCGTACTACTTGGGTGCATTTGGGACCGTTCGGTTATCTTACGGAACTCGGTGCAAAACGGGCCTAACTAGTGCAAAAGTTCGTGCCACGAAGTCGCGTCGGAATTTTTCGCAACGAATACACCCGATCCACCCCATTGGACCCTAAACTAACGTTTGGGTGCGTTTCGTACTACTTGGGTGCATTTGGGACCGTTCGGTTGCCTTACAGAACTCGGTGCAAAACGGGCCGAACTATTGCAAAAGTTCGTGCCACGAAGTCGCGTAGGAATTTTTCGCAACGAACGCACACAATCCACCTTATGGAACCCTAAACTGATGTTTTAGTGTGTTCCGTACTATTTGGGTGCATTAGGGACCGTTTGGTTACCTTACGAAACTCGGTGCAAAACGGGCCAAACTAGTGCAAAAGTTCGTGCCACGAAGTCACGTGAGAATTTTTCCCAACGAACACACATGATCCACCTTATAGGACCCTAAACTGATGTTTTACTATGTTCCGTACTATTTGGGTGCATTTGAGACTGTTTGGTTGCCTTTCGGAACTTGGTGCAAAACGGGCCGAACTAGTGCAAAAGTTCGTGCCCCAAAGTCACATCGGAATTTTTCGCGATGAAGGCACCCGATCCACCCCATTGGACCCTAACCAGACGTTTTGGTGTGTTTCATTCTATTTTGATGCATTTGGGACCGTTTGGTTGCCTTACAAAACTCGGTGCAAAGCGGGCCGAACTAGTGCAAAAGTTCGTGCCACGAAGTCGCGTTTGAATTTTTCGCAACGAACGCACCCGATCCACCCCATTGGACCCTAAACTAACATTTTGGTGTGTTTCGTATTATTTGGGTGCATCTGGGACCATTCGGTTGCCTTACGTAACTTAGTGCAAAATAGGCCGAACTAGTGCAAAAGTTCGTGCCACAAAGTCGCGTCGGAATTTTTCGGAACGAACGCACCCGATCCACCCCATTGGACCCTAAACTGGCGTTTTCGTGCGTTTCATACTAGGGACCGTTTGGGTGCCCTATGGCGGTGCAAAACGGATCAAATTTGTGCAAAAGTTCGCGCCATGAAGTCTAGTCGAAATTTTTCAGAACGAACAAACCCGATCCACACCATTGGACCCTAAACTGACATTTTGGTGCGTTTCGTACTACTTGGGTGCATTTGGGACCGTTCGGTTATCTTACGGAACTCGGTGTGCAAAAGTTCGTGCCACGAAGTCGCGTCGGAATTTTTCGCAACGATTACACCCGATCCACCCCATTGGACCCTAAACTAACGTTTGGGTGCGTTTCGTACTACTTGGGTGCATTTGGGACCGTTCGGTTGCCTTACAGAACTCGGTGCAAAACGGGCCGAACTATTGCAAAAGTTCGTGCCACGAAGTCGCGTAGGAATTTTTCGCAACGAATGCACACAATCCACCTTATGGAACCCTAAACTGATGTTTTAGTGCGTTCCGTACTATTTGGGTGCATTAGGGACCGTTTGGTTACCTTACGAAACTCGGTGCAAAACGGGCCGAACTAGTGCAAAAGTTCGTGCCACGAAGTCACGTGAGAATTTTTCCCAACGAACGCACATGATCCACCTTATAGGACCCTAAACTGATGTTTTACTGTGTTCCGTACTATTTGGGTGCATTTGAGACTGTTTGGTTGCCTTTCGGAACTTGGTGCAAAACGGGCCGAACTAGTGCAAAAGTTCGTGCCACAAAGTCGCATCGGAATTTTTCGCGATGAAGGCACCCGATCCACCCCATTGGACCCTAACCTGACGTTTTGGTGTGTTTCATTCTATTTTGATGCATTTGGGACCGTTTGGTTGCCTTACGAAACTCGGTGCAAAGCGGGCCGAACTAGTGCAAAAGTTCGTGCCACGAAGTCGCGTTTGAATTTTTCGCAACGAACGCACCCGATCCACCCCATTGGACCCTAAACTAACATTTTGGTGTGTTTCGTATTATTTGGGTGCATCTGGGACCGTTCGGTTGCCTTACGTAACTTAGTGCAAAATAGGCCGAACTAGTGCAAAAGTTTGTGCCACAAAGTCGCGTCGGAATTTTTCGGAACGAACGCACCCGATCCACCCCATTGGACCCTAAACTGGCGTTTTCGTGCGTTTCATACTAGGGACCGTTTGGGTGCCCTATGGCGGTGCAAAACGGATCAAACTTGTGCAAAAGTTCGCGCCATGAAGTCGAGTCGAAATTTTTCAGAACGAACAAACCCGATCCACACCATTGGACCCTAAACTGACATTTTGGTGTGTTTCGTACTACTTGGGTGCATTTGGGACCGTTCGGTTATCTTACGGAACTCGGTGCAAAACGGGCCTAACTAGTGCAAAAGTTCGTGCCACGAAGTCGCGTCGGAATTTTTCGCAACGAATACACCCGATCCACCCCATTGGACCCTAAACTAACGTTTGGGTGCGTTTCGTACTACTTGGGTGCATTTGGGACCGTTCGGTTGCCTTACAGAACTCGGTGCAAAACGGGCCGAACTATTGCAAAAGTTCGTGCCACGAAGTCGCGTAGGAATTTTTCGCAACGAACGCACACAATCCACCTTATGGAACCCTAAACTGATGTTTTAGTGTGTTCCGTACTATTTGGGTGCATTAGGGACTGTTTGGTTACCTTACGAAACTCGGTGCAAAACAGGCCGAACTAGTGCAAAAGTTCGTGCCACGAAGTCACGTGAGAATTTTTCCCAACGAACGCACATGATCCACCTTATAGGACCCTAAACTGATGTTTTACTGTGTTCCGTACTATTTGGGTGCATTTGAGACTGTTTGGTTGCCTTTCGGAACTTGGTGCAAAACGGGCCGAACTAGTGCAAAAGTTCGTGCCACAAAGTCGCATCGGAATTTTTCGCGATGAAGGCACCCGATCCACCCCATTGGACCCTAACCTGACGTTTTGGTGTGTTTCATTCTATTTTGATGCATTTGGGACCGTTTGGTTGCCTTACGAAACTCGGTGCAAAGCGGGCCGAACTAGTGCAAAAGTTCGTGCCACGAAGTCGCGTTTGAATTTTTCGCAACGAACGCACCCGATCCACCCCATTGGACCCTAAACTAACATTTTGGTGTGTTTCGTATTATTTGGGTGCATCTGGGACCGTTCGGTTGCCTTACGTAACTTAGTGCAAAATAGGCCGAACTAGTGCAAAAGTTTGTGCCACAAAGTCGCGTCGGAATTTTTCGGAACGAACGCACCCGATCCACCCCATTGGACCCTAAACTGGCGTTTTCGTGCGTTTCATACTAGGGACCGTTTGGGTGCCCTATGGCGGTGCAAAACGGATCAAACTTGTGCAAAAGTTCGCGCCATGAAGTCGAGTCGAAATTTTTCAGAACGAACAAACCCGATCCACACCATTGGACCCTAAACTGACATTTTGGTGTGTTTCGTACTACTTGGGTGCATTTGGGACCGTTCGGTTATCTTACGGAACTCGGTGCAAAACGGGCCTAACTAGTGCAAAAGTTCGTGCCACGAAGTCGCGTCGGAATTTTTCGCAACGAATACACCCGATCCACCCCATTGGACCCTAAACTAACGTTTGGGTGCGTTTCGTACTACTTGGGTGCATTTGGGACCGTTCGGTTGCCTTACAGAACTCGGTGCAAAACGGGCCGAACTATTGCAAAAGTTCGTGCCACGAAGTCGCGTAGGAATTTTTCGCAACGAACGCACACAATCCACCTTATGGAACCCTAAACTGATGTTTTAGTGTGTTCCGTACTATTTGGGTGCATTAGGGACTGTTTGGTTACCTTACGAAACTCGGTGCAAAACAGGCCGAACTAGTGCAAAAGTTCGTGCCACGAAGTCACGTGAGAATTTTTCCCAACGAACGCACATGATCCACCTTATAGGACCCTAAACTGATGTTTTACTATGTTCCGTACTATTTGGGTGCATTTGAGACTGTTTGGTTGCCTTTCGGAACTTGGTGCAAAACGGGCCGAACTAGTGCAAAAGTTCGTGCCACAAAGTCGCATCGGAATTTTTCGCGATGAAGGCACCCGATCCACCCCATTGGACCCTAACCAGACGTTTTGGTGTGTTTCATTCTATTTTGATGCATTTGGGACCGTTTGGTTGCCTTACAAAACTCGGTGCAAAGCGGGCCGAACTAGTGCAAAAGTTCGTGCCACGAAGTCGCGTTTGAATTTTTCGCAACGAACGCACCCGATCCACCCCATTGGACCCTAAACTAACATTTTGTTGTGTTTCGTATTATTTGGGTGCATCTGGGACCATTCGGTTGCCTTACGTAACTTAGTGCAAAATAGGCCGAACTAGTGCAAAAGTTCGTGCCACAAAGTCGCGTCGGAATTTTTCGGAACGAACGCACCCGATCCACCCCATTGGACCCTAAACTGGCGTTTTCGTGCGTTTCATACTAGGGACCGTTTGGGTGCCCTATGGCGGTGCAAAACGGATCAAACTTGTGCAAAAGTTCGCGCCATGAAGTCTAGTCGAAATTTTTCAGAACGAACAAACCCGATCCACACCATTGGACCCTAAACTGACATTTTGGTGCGTTTCGTACTACTTGGGTGCATTTGGGACCGTTCGGTTATCTTACGGAACTCGGTGCAAAACGGGCCTAACTAGTGCAAAAGTTCGTGCCACGAAGTCGCGTCGGAATTTTTCGCAACGAGCACACCCGATCCACCCCATTGGACCCTAAACTAACGTTTGGGTGCGTTTCGTACTACTTGGGTGCATTTGGGACCGTTCGGTTGCCTTACAGAACTCGGTGCAAAACGGGCCGAACTATTGCAAAAGTTCGTGCCACGAAGTCGCGTAGGAATTTTTCGCAACGAACGCACACAATCCACCTTATGGAACCCTAAACTGATGTTTTAGTGCGTTTCGTACTATTTGGGTGCATTAGGGACCATTTGGTTACCTTACGAAACTCGGTGCAAAACGGGCCGAACTAGTGCAAAAGTTCGTGCCACGAAGTCACGTGAGAATTTTTCCCAACGAACGCACATGATCCACCTTATAGGACCCTAAACTGATGTTTTACTGTGTTCCGTACTATTTGGGTGCATTTGAGACTGTTTGGTTGCCTTTCGGAACTTGGTGCAAAACGGGCCGAACTAGTGCAAAAGTTCGTGCCACGAAGTCGCATCGGAATTTTTCGCGATGAAGGCACCCGATCCACCCCATTGGACCCTAACCTGACGTTTTGGTGTGTTTCATTCTATTTTGATGCATTTGGGACCGTTTGGTTGCCTTACGAAACTCGGTGCAAAGCGGGCCGAACTAGTGCAAAAGTTCGTGCCACGAAGTCGCGTTTGAATTTTTCGCAACGAACGCACCCGATCCACCCCATTGGACCCTAAACTAACATTTTGGTATGTTTCGTATTATTTGGGTGCATCTGGGACCGTTCGGTTGCCTTACGTAACTTAGTGCAAAATAGGCCGAACTAGTGCAAAAGTTTGTGCCACAAAGTCGCGTCGGAATTTTTCGGAACGAACGCACCCGATCCACCCCATTGGACCCTAAACTGGCGTTTTCGTGCGTTTCATACTAGGGACCGTTTGGGTGCCCTATGGCGGTGCAAAACAGATCAAACTTGTGCAAAAGTTCGCGCCATGAAGTCGAGTCGAAATTTTTCAGAACGAACAAACCCGATCCACACCATTGGACCCTAAACTGACATTTTGGTGCGTTTCGTACTACTTGGGTGCATTTGGGACCGTTCGGTTATCTTACGGAACTCGGTGCAAAACGGGCCTAACTAGTGCAAAAGTTCGTGCCACGAAGTCGCGTCGGAATTTTTCGCAACGAATACACCCGATCCACCCCATTGGACCCTAAACTAACGTTTGGGTGCGTTTCGTACTACTTGGGTGCATTTGGGACCGTTCGGTTGCCTTACAGAACTCGGTGCAAAACGGGCCGAACTATTGCAAAAGTTCGTGCCACGAAGTCGCGTAGGAATTTTTCGCAACGAACGCACACAATCCACCTTATGGAACCCTAAACTGATGTTTTAGTGTGTTCCGTACTATTTGGGTGCATTAGGGACTGTTTGGTTACCTTACGAAACTCGGTGCAAAACAGGCCGAACTAGTGCAAAAGTTCGTGCCACGAAGTCACGTGAGAATTTTTCCCAACGAACGCACATGATCCACCTTATAGGACCCTAAACTGATGTTTTACTATGTTCCGTACTATTTGGGTGCATTTGAGACTGTTTGGTTGCCTTTCGGAACTTGGTGCAAAACGGGCCGAACTAGTGCAAAAGTTCGTGCCACAAAGTCGCATCGGAATTTTTCGCGATGAAGGCACCCGATCCACCCCATTGGACCCTAACCAGACGTTTTGGTGTGTTTCATTCTATTTTGATGCATTTGGGACCGTTTGGTTGCCTTACAAAACTCGGTGCAAAGCGGGCCGAACTAGTGCAAAAGTTCGTGCCACGAAGTCGCGTTTGAATTTTTCGCAACGAACGCACCCGATCCACCCCATTGGACCCTAAACTAACATTTTGTTGTGTTTCGTATTATTTGGGTGCATCTGGGACCATTCGGTTGCCTTACGTAACTTAGTGCAAAATAGGCCGAACTAGTGCAAAAGTTCGTGCCACAAAGTCGCGTCGGAATTTTTCGGAACGAACGCACCCGATCCACCCCATTGGACCCTAAACTGGCGTTTTCGTGCGTTTCATACTAGGGACCGTTTGGGTGCCCTATGGCGGTGCAAAACGGATCAAACTTGTGCAAAAGTTCGCGCCATGAAGTCTAGTCGAAATTTTTCAGAACGAACAAACCCGATCCACACCATTGGACCCTAAACTGACATTTTGGTGCGTTTCGTACTACTTGGGTGCATTTGGGACCGTTCGGTTATCTTACGGAACTCGGTGCAAAACGGGCCTAACTAGTGCAAAAGTTCGTGCCACGAAGTCGCGTCGGAATTTTTCGCAACGAGCACACCCGATCCACCCCATTGGACCCTAAACTAACGTTTGGGTGCGTTTCGTACTACTTGGGTGCATTTGGGACCGTTCGGTTGCCTTACAGAACTCGGTGCAAAACGGGCCGAACTATTGCAAAAGTTCGTGCCACGAAGTCGCGTAGGAATTTTTCGCAACGAACGCACACAATCCACCTTATGGAACCCTAAACTGATGTTTTAGTGCGTTTCGTACTATTTGGGTGCATTAGGGACCATTTGGTTACCTTACGAAACTCGGTGCAAAACGGGCCGAACTAGTGCAAAAGTTCGTGCCACGAAGTCACGTGAGAATTTTTCCCAACGAACGCACATGATCCACCTTATAGGACCCTAAACTGATGTTTTACTGTGTTCCGTACTATTTGGGTGCATTTGAGACTGTTTGGTTGCCTTTCGGAACTTGGTGCAAAACGGGCCGAACTAGTGCAAAAGTTCGTGCCACGAAGTCGCATCGGAATTTTTCGCGATGAAGGCACCCGATCCACCCCATTGGACCCTAACCTGACGTTTTGGTGTGTTTCATTCTATTTTGATGCATTTGGGACCGTTTGGTTGCCTTACGAAACTCGGTGCAAAGCGGGCCGAACTAGTGCAAAAGTTCGTGCCACGAAGTCGCGTTTGAATTTTTCGCAACGAACGCACCCGATCCACCCCATTGGACCCTAAACTAACATTTTGGTATGTTTCGTATTATTTGGGTGCATCTGGGACCGTTCGGTTGCCTTACGTAACTTAGTGCAAAATAGGCCGAACTAGTGCAAAAGTTTGTGCCACAAAGTCGCGTCGGAATTTTTCGGAACGAACGCACCCGATCCACCCCATTGGACCCTAAACTGGCGTTTTCGTGCGTTTCATACTAGGGACCGTTTGGGTGCCCTATGGCGGTGCAAAACAGATCAAACTTGTGCAAAAGTTCGCGCCATGAAGTCGAGTCGAAATTTTTCAGAACGAACAAACCCGATCCACACCATTGGACCCTAAACTGACATTTTGGTGCGTTTCGTACTACTTGGGTGCATTTGGGACCGTTCGGTTATCTTACGGAACTCGGTGCAAAACGGGCCTAACTAGTGCAAAAGTTCGTGCCACGAAGTCGCGTCGGAATTTTTCGCAACGAATACACCCGATCCACCCCATTGGACCCTAAACTAACGTTTGGGTGCGTTTCGTACTACTTGGGTGCATTTGGGACCGTTCGGTTGCCTTACAGAACTCGGTGCAAAACGGGCCGAACTATTGCAAAAGTTCGTGCCACGAAGTCGCGTAGGAATTTTTCGCAACGAACGCACACAATCCACCTTATGGAACCCTAAACTGATGTTTTAGTGTGTTCCGTACTATTTGGGTGCATTAGGGACCGTTTGGTTACCTTACGAAACTCGGTGCAAAACGGGCCGAACTAGTGCAAAAGTTCGTGCCACGAAGTCACGTGAGAATTTTTCCCAACGAACGCACATGATCCACCTTATAGGACCCTAAACTGATGTTTTACTATGTTCCGTACTATTTGGGTGCATTTGAGACTGTTTGGTTGCCTTTCGGAACTTGGTGCAAAACGGGCCGAACTAGTGCAAAAGTTCGTGCCACAAAGTCGCATCGGAATTTTTCGCGATGAAGGCACCCGATCCACCCCATTGGACCCTAACCAGACGTTTTGGTGTGTTTCATTCTATTTTGATGCATTTGGGACCGTTTGGTTGCCTTACAAAACTCGGTGCAAAGCGGGCCGAACTAGTGCAAAAGTTCGTGCCACGAAGTCGCGTTTGAATTTTTCGCAACGAACGCACCCGATCCACCCCATTGGACCCTAAACTAACATTTTGGTGTGTTTCGTATTATTTGGGTGCATCTGGGACCATTCGGTTGCCTTACGTAACTTAGTGCAAAATAGGCCGAACTAGTGCAAAAGTTCGTGCCACAAAGTCGCGTCGGAATTTTTCGGAACGAACGCACCCGATCCACCCCATTGGACCCTAAACTGGCGTTTTCGTGCGTTTCATACTAGGGACCGTTTGGGTGCCCTATGGCAGTGCAAAACGGATCAAACTTGTGCAAAAGTTCGCGCCATGAAGTCTAGTCGAAATTTTTCAGAACGAACAAACCCGATCCACACCATTGGACCCTAAACTGACATTTTGGTGTGTTTCGTACTACTTGGGTGCATTTGGGACCGTTCGGTTATCTTACGGAACTCGGTGCAAAACGGGCCTAACTAGTGCAAAAGTTCGTGCCACGAAGTCGCGTCGGAATTTTTCGCAACGAGCACACCCGATCCACCCCATTGGACCCTAAACTAACGTTTGGGTGCGTTTCGTACTACTTGGGTGCATTTGGGACCGTTCGGTTGCCTTACAGAACTCGGTGCAAAACGGGCCGAACTATTGCAAAAGTTCGTGCCACGAAGTCGCGTAGGAATTTTTCGCAACGAACACACACAATCCACCTTATGGAACCCTAAACTGATGTTTTAGTGCGTTCCGTACTATTTGGGTGCATTAGGGACCGTTTGGTTACCTTACGAAACTCGGTGCAAAACGGGCCGAACTAGTGCAAAAGTTCGTGCCACGAAGTCACGTGAGAATTTTTCCCAACGAACGCACATGATCCACCTTATAGGACCCTAAACTGATGTTTTACTGTGTTCCGTACTATTTGGGTGCATTTGAGACTGTTTGGTTGCCTTTCGGAACTTGGTGCAAAACGGGCCGAACTAGTGCAAAAGTTCGTGCCACAAAGTCGCATCGGAATTTTTCGCGATGAAGGCACCCGATCCACCCCATTGAACCCTAACCTGACGTTTTGGTGTGTTTCATTCTATTTTGATGCATTTGGGACCGTTTGGTTGCCTTACGAAACTCGGTGCAAAGCGGGCCGAACTAGTGCAAAAGTTCGTGCCACGAAGTCGCGTTTGAATTTTTCGCAACGAACGCACCCGATCCACCCCATTGGACCCTAAACTAACATTTTGGTGTGTTTCGTATTATTTGGGTGCATCTGGGACCGTTCGGTTGCCTTACGTAACTTAGTGCAAAATAGGCCGAACTAGTGCAAAAGTTTGTGCCACAAAGTCGCGTCGGAATTTTTCGGAACGAACGCACCCGATCCACCCCATTGGACCCTAAACTGGCGTTTTCGTGCGTTTCATACTAGGGACCGTTTGGGTGCCCTATGGCGGTGCAAAACGGATCAAACTTGTGCAAAAGTTCGCGCCATGAAGTCGAGTCGAAATTTTTCAGAACGAACAAACCCGATCCACACCATTGGACCCTAAACTGACATTTTGGTGCGTTTCGTACTACTTGGGTGCATTTGGGACCGTTCGGTTATCTTACGGAACTCGGTGCAAAACGGGCCTAACTAGTGCAAAAGTTCGTGCCACGAAGTCGCGTCGGAATTTTTCGCAACGAATACACCCGATCCACCCCATTGGACCCTAAACTAACGTTTGGGTGCGTTTCGTACTACTTGGGTGCATTTGGGACCGTTCGGTTGCCTTACAGAACTCGGTGCAAAACGGGCCGAACTATTGCAAAAGTTCGTAACACGAAGTCGCGTAGGAATTTTTCGCAACGAACGCACACAATCCACCTTATGGAACCCTAAACTGATGTTTTAGTGTGTTCCGTACTATTTGGGTGCATTAGGGACCATTTGGTTATCTTACGAAACTCGGTGCAAAACGGGCCGAACTAGTGCAAAAGTTCGTGCCACGAAGTCACGTGAGAATTTTTCCCAACGAACGAACATGATCCACCTTATAGGACCCTAAACTGATGTTTTACTATGTTCCGTACTATTTGGGTGCATTTGAGACTGTTTGGTTGCCTTTCGGAACTTGGTGCAAAACGGGCCGAACTAGTGCAAAAGTTCGTGCCACAAAGTCGCATCGGAATTTTTCGCGATGAAGGCACCTGATCCACCCCATTAGACCCTAACCAGACGTTTTGGTGTGTTTCATTCTATTTTGATGCATTTGGGACCGTTTGGTTGCCTTACAAAACTCGGTGCAAAGCGGGCCGAACTAGTGCAAAAGTTCGTGCCACGAAGTCGCGTTTGAATTTTTCGCAACGAACGCACCCGATCCACCCCATTGGACCCTAAACTAACATTTTGGTGTGTTTCGTATTATTTGGGTGCATCTGGGACCGTTCGGTTGCCTTACGTAACTTAGTGCAAAATAGGCCGAACTAGTGCAAAAGTTTGTGCCACAAAGTCGCGTCGGAATTTTTCGGAACGAACGCACCCGATCCACCCCATTGGACCCTAAACTGGCGTTTTCGTGCGTTTCATACTAGGGACCGTTTGGGTGCCCTATGGCGGTGCAAAACGGATCAAACTTGTGCAAAAGTTCGCGCCATGAAGTCTAGTCGAAATTTTTCAGAACGAACAAACCCGATCCACACCATTGGACCCTAAACTGACATTTTGGTGCGTTTCGTACTACTTGGGTGCATTTGGGACCGTTCGGTTATCTTACGGAACTCGGTGCAAAACGGGCCTAACTAGTGCAAAAGTTCGTGCCACGAAGTCGCGTCGGAATTTTTCGCAACGAGCACACCCGATCCACCCCATTGGACCCTAAACTAACGTTTGGGTGCGTTTCGTACTACTTGGGTGCATTTGGGACCGTTCGGTTGCCTTACAGAACTCGGTGCAAAACGGGCCGAACTATTGCAAAAGTTCGTGCCACGAAGTCGCGTAGGAATTTTTCGCAACGAACGCACACAATCCACCTTATGGAACCCTAAACTGATGTTTTAGTGCGTTCCGTACTATTTGGGTGCATTAGGGACCGTTTGGTTACCTTACGAAACTCGGTGCAAAACGGGCCGAACTAGTGCAAAAGTTCGTGCCACGAAGTCACGTGAGAATTTTTCCCAACGAACGCACATGATCCACCTTATAGGACCCTAAACTGATGTTTTACTGTGTTCCGTACTATTTGGGTGCATTTGAGACTGTTTGGTTGCCTTTCGGAACTTGGTGCAAAACGGGCCGAACTAGTGCAAAAGTTCGTGCCACGAAGTCGCATCGGAATTTTTCGCGATGAAGGCACCCGATCCACCCCATTGGACCCTAACCTGACGTTTTGGTGTGTTTCATTCTATTTTGATGCATTTGGGACCGTTTGGTTGCCTTACGAAACTCGGTGCAAAGCGGGCCGAACTAGTGCAAAAGTTCGTTCCACGAAGTCGCGTTTGAATTTTTCGCAACGAACGCACCCGATCCATCCCATTGGACCCTAAACTAACATTTTGGTGTGTTTCGTATTATTTGGGTGCATCTGGGACCGTTCGGTTGCCTTACGTAACTTAGTGCAAAATAGGCCGAACTAGTGCAAAAGTTTGTGCCACAAAGTCGCGTCGGAATTTTTCGGAACGAACGCACCCGATCCACCCCATTGGACCCTAAACTGGCGTTTTCGTGCGTTTCATACTAGGGACCGTTTGGGTGCCCTATGGCGGTGCAAAACGGATCAAACTTGTGCAAAAGTTCGCGCCATGAAGTCGAGTCGAAATTTTTCAGTACGAACAAACCCGATCCACACCATTGGACCCTAAACTGACATTTTGGTGCGTTTCGTACTACTTGGGTGCATTTGGGACCGTTCGGTTATCTTACGGAACTCGGTGCAAAACGGGCCTAACTAGTGCAAAAGTTCGTGCCACGAAGTCGCGTCGGAATTTTTCGCAACGAATACACCCGATCCACCCCATTGGACCCTAAACTAACGTTTGGGTGCGTTTCGTACTACTTGGGTGCATTTGGGACCGTTCGGTTGCCTTACAGAACTCGGTGCAAAACGGGCCGAACTATTGCAAAAGTTCGTGCCACGAAGTCGCGTAGGAATTTTTCGCAACGAACGCACACAATCCACCTTATGGAACCCTAAACTGATGTTTTAGTGTGTTCCGTACTATTTGGGTGCATTAGGGACCGTTTGGTTACCTTACGAAACTCGGTGCAAAACGGGCCGAACTAGTGCAAAAGTTCGTGCCACGAAGTCACATGAGAATTTTTCCCAACGAACGCACATGATCCACCTTATAGGACCCTAAACTGATGTTTTACTATGTTCCGTACTATTTGGGTGCATTTGAGACTGTTTGGTTGCCTTTCGGAACTTGGTGCAAAACGGGCCGAACTAGTGCAAAAGTTCGTGCCACAAAGTCGCATCGGAATTTTTTGCGATGAAGGCACCCGATCCACCCCATTGGACCCTAACCAGACGTTTTGGTGTGTTTCATTCTATTTTGATGCATTTGGGACCGTTTGGTTGCCTTACAAAACTCGGTGCAAAGCGGGCCGAACTAGTGCAAAAGTTCGTGCCACGAAGTCGCGTTTGAATTTTTCGCAACGAATGCACCCGATCCACCCCATTGGACCCTAAACTAACATTTTGGTGTGTTTCGTATTATTTGGGTGCATCTGGGACCATTCGGTTGCCTTACGTAACTTAGTGCAAAATAGGCCGAACTAGTGCAAAAGTTCGTGCCATAAAGTCGCGTCGGAATTTTTCGGAACGAACGCACCCGATCCACCCCATTGGACCCTAAACTGGCGTTTTCGTGCGTTTCATACTAGGGACCGTTTGGGTGCCCTATGGCGGTGCAAAACGGATCAAACTTGTGCAAAAGTTCGCGCCATGAAGTCTAGTCGAAATTTTTCAGAACGAACAAACCCGATCCACACCATTGGACCCTAAACTGACATTTTGGTGCGTTTCGTACTACTTGGGTGCATTTGGGACCGTTCGGTTATCTTACGGAACTCGGTGCAAAACGGGTCTAACTAGTGCAAAAGTTCGTGCCACGAAGTCGCGTCGGAATTTTTCGCAACGAACGCACACGATCCACCTTATGGGACCCTAAACTGATGTTTTAGTTCGTTCTGTACTATTTGGGTGCATTAGGGACCGTTTGGTTACCTTACGAAACTCGGTGCAAAACGGGCCGAACTAGTGCAAAAGTTCGTGCCACGAAGTCACGTGAGAATTTTTCCCAACGAACGCACATGTCCACCTTATAGGTCCCTAAACTGATGTTTTAGTGTGTTCCGTACTATTTGGGTGCATTTGAGACTGTTTGGTTGCCTTTCGGAACTTGGTGCAAAACGGGCCGAACTAGTGCAAAAGTTCGTGCCACAAAGTCGCAACGAAATTTTTCGCGATGAAGGCACCCGATCCACACCATTGGACCCTAACCTGACGTTTTGGTGTGTTTCATTCTATTTTGATGCATTTAGGACCGTTTGGTTGCCTTACGAAACTCGGTGCAAAGCGGGCCGAACTAGTGCAAAAGTTCGTGCCACAAAGTCGCGTTTGAATTTTTCGCAACGAACGCACCCGATCCACCCCATTGGTCCGTAAACTAACGTTTTGGTGTGTTTCGTATTATTTGGGTGCATCTGGGACCGTTCGGTTGCCTTACATAACTTAGTGCAAAATGGGCCGAACTAGTGCAAAAGTTCGTGCCACAAAGTCGCGTCGGAATTTTTCGGAACGAACGCACCCGATCCACCCCATTGGACCCTAAACTAGCGTTTTTGTGCGTTTCATACTAGGGACCGTTTGGGTGCCCTATGGCGGTGCAAAACGGATCAAACTAGTGCAAAAGTTCGCGCCATGAAGTCGAGTCAGAATTTTTCGGAACGGACAAACCCGATCCACCCCATTGGACCCTAAACTGACGTTTTGGTGTGTTTCATACTATTTGCGTGCATTTGGGACTGTTTGGGTGCCCTATGGAACTCGGTGCAAAACGGGCCGAATAAGTGCAAAAGTTCGTGCCACGAGGTCGCATTGGAATTTTTCACGACGAAGGCACCCGATCCACCCCATTGGATGCTAAACTGACGTTTTTGTGCGTTTCGTACTATTTGGGTGCATTTGGGACCGTTTGGTTGCCTTACGAAACTCGGTGCAAAGCGGGCCGAACTAGTGCAAAAGTTCGTGCCACTAGGTCGCATCTGAATTTTTCACGACGAAGGCACCCGATCCACCCCATTGGACCCTAAACTAACGTTTTGGTGCGTTTCGTACTATTTGGATGCATTAGGGACCGTTCGGTTGCCTTACGGAACTCGGTGCAAAATGGGCCGAACTAGTGCAAAAGTTCGTGTCATGAAATCGCTTCGGAATTTTTTGCGACGAACGCACCCGATCCACCCCATTGGACCCTCAACTAACGTTTTGGTGCATTATGTACTATTTGGGTGCATTAGGGACCGTTTGGTTGCCTTACGAAAATCGGTGCAAATCAGGCTGAACTAGTGCAAAAGTTCGTGCCACGAAGTCACGTCGGAATGTTTCGCTACGAACGCACCCGATCCACCCCATTTGACCCTAAACAGACATTTTGGTGAGTTTTGTACTATTTGGGTGCATTTGGGACCGTTCGGTTGCCTTACGCAACTCGGTGCAAAACGGGCCGAACTAGTGCAAAAGTTCGTGCCACGAAGTCGCGTCGGAAATTTTCGCAACGAACACACACGATCCACCTTATAGGACACTAAACTGATGTTTTAGTGCGTTTCATACTATTTGGGTGCATTTGAGACCGTTTGGTTGCCTTAGGAACTTGGTGCAAAACGGGCCGAACTAGTGCAAAAGTTCGTGCCACGAAGTCGCATCGGAATTTTTCGCGATGAAGGCACCCGATACAAGCCATTGGACCCTAAACTAACATTTTGGTGCGTTTCGTACTACTTGGGTGCATTTGGGACCGTTTGGTTGCCTTACGAAACTCGGTGCAAAACGGGCCGAACTAGTGCAAAAGTTCGTGCCACGAAGTCACGTGAGAATTTTTCCCAACGAACGCACTCGATCCACCTTATAGAACCCTAAACTGATGTATTAGTGTGTTCCGTACTATTTGGGTGCATTTGAGACCGTTTGGTTGCCTTAGGAACTTGGTGCAAAACGGGCCCAACTAGTGCAAAAGTTCGTGCCACGAAGTCGCATCGGAATTTTTCACGATGAAGGCACCCGATCCAACCCATTGGACCCTAAACTAACATTTTGGTGCATTTCGTACTACTTGGGTGCATTTGGGACCGTTTGGTTGCCTTACGAAACTCGGTGCAAAACGGGCCGAACTAGTGCAAAAGTTCTTGCCATGAAGTCACTTGAGAATTTTCCCAACGAACGCACACGATCCACCTTATAGGACCCTAAACTGATGTTTTAGTGTGTTCCGTACTATTTGGGTGCATTTGAGACTGTTTGGTTGCCTTACGGAACTTGGTGCAAAACGGGCCGAACTAGTGCAAAAGTTCGTGCCACGAAGTCGCATCAGAATTTTTCGCAACGAACGCACCCGATCCACCCCATTGGACCCTAAACTAACGTTTTGGTGCATTACGTGCTATTTGGGTGCATTAGGGACCGTTTGGTTTCCTTACGAAAATCGGTGCAAAACAGGCCGAACTAGTGCAAAAGTTCGTGCCACGAAGTCACGTCGGAATGTTTCGCTACGAACGCACCCGATCCACCCCATTTGACCCTAGACATACATTTTGGTGAGTTTTGTACTATTTGGGTGCATTTGGGACCGTTCGGTTGCCTTACGGAACTCGGTGCAAAACGGGCCGAACTAGTGTAAAAGTTCGTGCCACGAAGTCGCGTCGGAAATTTTCGCAACGAACACACACAATCCACCTTATAGGACACTAAACTGATGTTTTAATGCGTTTCGTACTATTTGGGTGCATTTGAGATCGTTTGGTTGCCTTGGGAACTTGGTGCATAACGGGCCAAACTAGTGCAAAAGTTCGTGCCACGAAGTCGAATCGGAATTTTTCGCGATGAAGGCACCAGATCCAACCCATTGGACCCTAAACTAACATTTTGGTGCGTTTCGTACTACTTGGGTGCATTTGGGACCATTTGGTTGCCTTACGAAACTCGGTGCAAAATGGGCCGAACTAGTGCAAAAGTTCGTGCCACGAAGTCACGTGAGAATTTTTCCCAACGAACGCACACGATCCACCTTATAGGACCCTAAACTGATGTTTTAGTGAGTTCCATACTATTTGGGTGTATTTGAGACTGTTTGGTTGCCTTACGGAACTTGGTGCAAAACGGGCCGAACTTGTGCAAAAGTTCGTGCCACAAAGTCGCATCGGAATTTTTCGCAACGAACGAACCCGATCCACCCCATTGGACCCTAAACTAACATTTTGGTGCGTTTCGAATTATTTGGGTGCATTTGGGACCGTTCGGTTACCTGACGTAACACCGTTTGGTTGCCTTAGGAACTTGGTGCAAAACGGGCCGAACTACTGCAAAAGTTCGTGCCACGAAGTCGCATCGGAATTTTTCGCAATGAAGGCACCCGATCCAACCCATTGGACCCTAAACTAACATTTTGGTGCGTTTCGTACTACTTGGGTGCATTTGGGACCATTTGGTTGCCTTACGAAACTCGGTGCAAAACGGGCCGAACTAGTGCAAAAGTTCGTGCCACGAAGTCACGTGAGAATTTTTCCCAACGAACGCACTCGATCCACCTTATAGGACCCTAAACTGATGTATTAGTGTGCTCCGTACTATTTGGGTGCATTTGAGACCGTTTGGTTGCCTTAGGAACTTGGTGCAAAACGGGCCGAACTAGTGCAAAAGTTCGTGCCACGAAGTCGCATCGGAATTTTTCACGATGAAGGCACCCGATCCAACCCATTGGACCCTAAACTAACATTTTGGTGCGTTTCATACTACTTGGGTGCATTTGGGACCGTTTGGTTGCCTTACGAAACTCGGTGCAAAACGGGCCGAACTAGTGCAAAAGTTCGTGCCACGAAGTCGCATCGGAATTTTTCATAACGAACGCACCCGATCCACCCCATTGGACCCTAAACTAACATTTTGGTGTGTTCCAAATTATTTGGGTGCATTTGGGACCGTTCGGTTGCCTGACGTAACACCGTTTGGTTGCCTTAGGAACTTGGTGCAAAACGGGCCGAACTACTGCAAAAGTTCGTGCCACGAAGTCGCATCGGAATTTTTCGCGATGAAGGCACCCGATCCAACCCATTGGACCCTAAACTAACATTTTGGTGCGTTTCGTACTACTTGGGTGCATTTGGGACCGTTTGGTTGCCTTACGAAACTCGGTGCAAAACGGGCCGAACTAGTGCAAAAGTTCGTGCCACGAAGTCGCATCGGAATTTTTCGCAACGAATGCACCCGATCCACCCCATTGGACCCTAAACTAACATTTTGGTGCGTTTCGAATTATTTGGGTGCATTTGGGACTGTTCGGTTGCCTTACGGAACATGGTGCAAAACGGGCCGAACTAGTGCAAAAGTTCGTGCCACAAAGTCGCATCGGAATTTTTCGCGATGAAGGCACCCGATCCACCCCATTGGACCCTAACCCTAACCTGACATTTTGGTGTGTTTCATTCTATTTTGGGGCATTTGGGACCGTTTGGTTGCCTTACGAAACTCGGTGCACAGCGGGCCGAACTAGTGCAAAAGTTCGTGCCACGAAGTCGCTTCTGAATTTTTCGCAACGAACGCACCCGATCCACCCCATTGGACACTAAACTAACGTTTTGGTGCGTTTTGTATTATTTGGGTGCATCTGGGTCCGTTCGGTTGCCTTACGTAACTCGGTGCAAAATGGGCCGAACTAGTGCAAAAGTTCGTGCCACGAAATCGCTTCGGAATTTTTTGCGACGAACGCACCCGATCCACCCCATTGGACCCTCAACTAACGTTTTGGTGCATTACGTACTATTTGGGTGCATTAGGGACTGTTTGGTTGCCTTACGAAAATCGGTGCAAAACAGGCCGAACTAGTGCAAAAGTTCGTGCCACGAAGTCACGTCGGAATGTTTCGCAACGAACGCACCCGATCCACCCCATTTGACCCTAAACAGTCATTTTTGTGAGTTTTGTACTACTTGAGTGCATTTGGGACCGTTCGGTTGCCTTACGGAACTCGATGCAAAATGGGCCGAACTAGTGCAAAAGTTTGTGCCACGAAGTCGCGTCGGAATTTTTCACAACGAACACACACGATCCACCTTATAGGACCCTAAACTGTTGATTTGGTGCGTTTCGTACTATTTGGGTGCATTTGGGACCGTTTGGTTGCCTTACGAAACTCGGTGCAAAGCGGGGCCGAACTAGTGCAAAAATTCGTGCCACGAGGTCGCATCGGATTTTTTCACGACGAAGGCACCCAATCCACCCCATTGGACCCTAAACTGACGTTTTGGTGCGTTTCGTACTATTTGGGTGCATTTGGGACCGTTGGTTGCCTTACGAAACTCGGTGCAAAGCGGGCCGAACTAGTGCAAAAGTTCGTGCCACTAGGTCGCATCTGAATTTTTCACAACGAAGACACCCGATCCACCCCATTGGACCCTAAACTAACATGTTGGTGTGTTTCGTACTATTTGGGTGCATTAGGGACCATTCGGTTGCCTTACGGAACTCGGTGCAAAATGGGCCGAACTAGTGCAAAAGTTCGGGCCACGAAATCGCTTCGGAATTTTTTGCGACGAACGCACCCGATCCACCCCATTGGACCCACAACTAGCGTTTTGGTGCATTATGTACTATTTGGGTGCATTAGGGACCGTTTGGTTGCCTTACGAAAATCGGTGCAAAACAGGCCGAACTAGTGCAAAAGTTCGTGCCACGAAGTCACATCGGAATGTTTCGCAACGAACGCACCCGATCCACCCCATTTGACCCTAAACTGACATTTTGGTGAGTTTTGTACTATTTGGGTGCATTTGGGACCGTTCGGTTGCCTTACAGAACTCGGTGCAAAACGGGCCGAACTAGTGCAAAAGTTCGTGCCACGAAGTCGCGTCGGAAATTTTCGCAACGAACACACACGATCCACCTTATAGGACACTAAACTGATGTTTTAGTGCGTTTCGTACTATTTGGGTGCATTTGAGACCGTTTGGTTGCCTTAGGAACTTGGTGCAAAACGGGCCGAACTAGTGCAAAAGTTCGTGCCACGAAGTCGCATCGGAATTTTTCGCGATGATGGCACCCGATCCAACCCATTGGACCCAAAACTAACATTTTGATGCGTTTCGTACTACTTGGGTGCATTTGGGACCGTTTGGTTGCCTTACGAAACTCGGTGCAAAACGGGCCGAAGTAGTGCAAAATTTCGTGCCACGAAGTCACGTGAGATTTTTTCCCAACGAACGCACACGATCCACCTTATAGGACCCTAAACTGATGTTTTAGTGTGTTCCGTACTATTTGAGTGCATTTGAGACCGTTTGGTTGCCTTAGGAACTTGGTGCAAAACAGGGCGAACTAGTGCAAAAGTTCGTGCCACGAAGTCGCATCGGAATTTTTCGCGATGAAGGCACCCGATCCAACCCATTGGACCCTAAACTAACATTTTGGTGTGTTTCGTTCTACTTGGGTGCATTTGGGACCGTTCGGTTATCTTACGGAACTCGGTGCAAAACGGGCCTAACTAGTGCAAAAGTTCGTGCCACGAAGTCGCGTCGGAATTTTTCGCAACAAACAAACCCGATCCACCCCATTGGACCCTAAACTAATGTTTTGGTGCATTTCGTACTACTTGGGTGCATTTCGGACCGTTGGGCTCCCTTACAAAACTCGGTGCAAAACGGGCCGAACTAGTGCAAAAGTTCGTGCCACGAAGTCGCGTCAGAAATTTTCGCAACGAACGCACACGATCAACCTTATAGGACCCTAAACTGATGTTTTAGTGCGTTCCGTACTATTTGGGTGCATTAGGGACCGTTTGGTTGCCTTACGAAAATCGGTGCAAATCAGGCTGAACTAGTGCAAAAGTTCGTGCCACGAAGTCACGTCGGAATGTTTCGCTACGAACGCACCCGATCCACCCCATTTGACCCTAAACAGACATTTTGGTGAGTTTTGTACTATTTGGGTGCATTTGGGACCGTTCGGTTGCCTTACGCAACTCGGTGCAAAACGGGCCGAACTAGTGCAAAAGTTCGTGCCACGAAGTCGCGTCGGAAATTTTCGCAACGAACACACACGATCCACCTTATAGGACACTAAACTGATGTTTTAGTGCGTTTCGTACTATTTGGGTGCATTTGAGACCGTTTGGTTGCCTTAGGAACTTGGTGCAAAACGGGCCGAACTAGTGCAAAAGTTCGTGCCACGAAGTCGCATCGGAATTTTTCGCGATGAAGGCACCCGATACAACCCATTGGACCCTAAACTAACATTTTGGTGCGTTTCGTACTACTTGGGTGCATTTGGGACCGTTTGGTTGCCTTACGAAACACGGTGCAAAACGGGCCGAACTAGTGCAAAAGTTCGTGCCACGAAGTCACGTGAGAATTTTTCCCAACGAACGCACTCGATCCACCTTATAGAACCCTAAACTGATGTATTAGTGTGTTCCGTACTATTTGGGTGCATTTGAGACCGTTTGGTTGCCTTAGGAACTTGGTGCAAAACGGGCCCAACTAGTGCAAAAGTTCGTGCCACGAAGTCGCATCGGAATTTTTCACGATGAAGGCACCCGATCCAACCCATTGGACCCTAAACTAACATTTTGGTGCATTTCGTACTACTTGGGTGCATTTGGGACCGTTTGGTTGCCTTACGAAACTCGGTGCAAAACGGGCCGAACTAGTGCAAAAGTTCTTGCCACGAAGTCACTTGAGAATTTTCCCAACGAACGCACACGATCCACCTTATAGGACCCTAAACTGATGTTTTAGTGTGTTCCGTACTATTTGGGTGCATTTGAGACTGTTTGGTTGCCTTACGGAACTTGGTGCAAAACGGGCCGAACTAGTGCAAAAGTTCGTGCCACGAAGTCGCATCAGAATTTTTCGCAACGAACGCACCCGATCCACCCCATTGGACCCTAAACTAACGTTTTGGTGCATTACGTGCTATTTGGGTGCATTAGGGACCGTTTGGTTTCCTTACGAAAATCGGTGCAAAACAGGCCGAACTAGTGCAAAAGTTCGTGCCACGAAGTCACGTCGGAATGTTTCGCTACGAACGCACCCGATCCACCCCATTTGACCCTAGACATACATTTTGGTGAGTTTTGTACTATTTGGGTGCATTTGGGACCGTTCGGTTGCCTTACGGAACTCGGTGCAAAACGGGCCGAACTAGTGTAAAAGTTCGTGCCACGAAGTCGCGTCGGAAATTTTCGCAACGAACACACACAATCCACCTTATAGGACACTAAACTGATGTTTTAATGCGTTTCGTACTATTTGGGTGCATTTGAGATCGTTTGGTTGCCTTGGGAACTTGGTGCTTAACGGGCCAAACTAGTGCAAAAGTTCGTGCCACGAAGTCGAATCGGAATTTTTCGCGATGAAGGCACCAGATCCAACCCATTGGACCCTAAACTAACATTTTGGTGCGTTTCGTACTACTTGGGTGCATTTGGGACCATTTGGTTGCCTTACGAAACTCGGTGCAAAATGGGCCGAACTAGTGCAAAAGTTCGTGCCACGAAGTCACGTGAGAATTTTTCCCAACGAACGCACACGATCCACCTTATAGGACCCTAAACTGATGTTTTAGTGAGTTCCATACTATTTGGGTGTATTTGAGACTGTTTGGTTGCCTTACGGAACTTGGTGCAAAACGGGCCGAACTTGTGCAAAAGTTCGTGCCACAAAGTCGCATCGGAATTTTTCGCAACGAACGAACCCGATCCACCCCATTGGACCCTAAACTAACATTTTGGTGCGTTTCGAATTATTTGGGTGCATTTGGGACCGTTCGGTTACCTGACGTAACACCGTTTGGTTGCCTTAGGAACTTGGTGCAAAACGGGCCGAACTACTGCAAAAGTTCGTGCCACGAAGTCGCATCGGAATTTTTCGCAATGAAGGCACCCGATCCAACCCATTGGACCCTAAACTAACATTTTGGTGCGTTTCGTACTACTTGGGTGCATTTGGGACCATTTGGTTGCCTTACGAAACTCGGTGCAAAACGGGCCGAACTAGTGCAAAAGTTCGTGCCACGAAGTCACGTGAGAATTTTTCCCAACGAACGCACTCGATCCACCTTATAGGACCCTAAACTGATGTATTAGTGTGCTCCGTACTATTTGGGTGCATTTGAGACCGTTTGGTTGCCTTAGGAACTTGGTGCAAAACGGGCCGAACTAGTGCAAAAGTTCGTGCCACGAAGTAGCATCGGAATTTTTCACGATGAAGGCACCCGATCCAACCCATTGGACCCTAAACTAACATTTTGGTGCGTTTCATACTACTTGGGTGCATTTGGGACCGTTTGGTTGCCTTACGAAACTCGGTGCAAAACGGGCCGAACTAGTGCAAAAGTTCGTGCCACGAAGTCGCATCGGAATTTTTCATAACGAACGCACCCGATCCACCCCATTGGACCCTAAACTAACATTTTGGTGTGTTCCAAATTATTTGGGTGCATTTGGGACCGTTCGGTTGCCTGACGTAACACCGTTTGGTTGCCTTAGGAACTTGGTGCAAAACGGGCCGAACTACTGCAAAGTTCGTGCCACGAAGTCGCATCGGAATTTTTCGCGATGAAGGCACCCGATCCAACCCATTGGACCCTAAACTAACATTTTGGTGCGTTTCGTACTACTTGGGTGCATTTGGGACCGTTTGGTTGCCTTACGAAACTCGGTGCAAAACGGGCCGAACTAGTGCAAAAGTTCGTGCCACGAAGTCGCATCGGAATTTTTCGCAACGAATGCACCCGATCCACCCCATTGGACCCTAAACTAACATTTTGGTGCGTTTCGAATTATTTGGGTGCATTTGGGACTGTTCGGTTGCCTTACGGAACATGGTGCAAAACGGGCCGAACTAGTGCAAAAGTTCGTGCCACGAAGTCGCATCGGAATTTTTCGCGATGAAGGCACCCGATCCACCCCATTGGACCCTAACCCTAACCTGACATTTTGGTGTGTTTCATTCTATTTTGGGGCATTTGGGACCGTTTGGTTGCCTTACGAAACTCGGTGCACAGCGGGCCGAACTAGTGCAAAAGTTCGTGCCACGAAGTCGCTTCTGAATTTTTCGCAACGAACGCACCCGATCCACCCCATTGGACACTAAACTAACGTTTTGGTGCGTTTTGTATTATTTGGGTGCATCTGGGTCCGTTCGGTTGCCTTACGTAACTCGGTGCAAAATGGGCCGAACTAGTGCAAAAGTTCGTGCCACGAAATCGCTTCGGAATTTTTTGCGACGAACGCACCCGATCCACCCCATTGGACCCTCAACTAACGTTTTGGTGCATTACGTA
Source organism: Panicum virgatum (assembly GCF_016808335.1). NCBI lineage: Eukaryota > Viridiplantae > Streptophyta > Magnoliopsida > Poales > Poaceae > Panicum > Panicum virgatum. The sequence goes on from NW_024376644.1 coordinate 30,995, forward strand.
CTATTTGGGTGCATTAGGGACTGTTTGGTTGCCTTACGAAATCGGTGCAAAACAGGCCGAACTAGTGCAAAAGTTCGTGCCACGAAGTCACGTCGGAATGTTTCGCAACGAACGCACCCGATCCACCCCATTTGACCCTAAACAGTCATTTTGTGAGTTTTGTACTACTTGAGTGCATTTGGGACCGTTCGGTTGCCTTACGGAACTCGATGCAAAATGGGCCGAACTAGTGCAAAAGTTTGTGCCACGAAGTCGCGTCGGAATTTTTCACAACGAACGCACACGATCCACCTTATAGGACCCTAAACTGATGATTTGGTGCGTTTCGTACTATTTGGGTGCATTTGGGACCGTTTGGTTGCCTTACGAAACTCGGTGCAAAGCGGGGCCGAACTAGTGCAAAATTCGTGCCACGAGGTCGCATCGGATTTTTTCACGACGAAGGCACCCAATCCACCCCATTGGACCCTAAACTGACGTTTTGGTGCGTTTCGTACTATTTGGGTGCATTTGGGACCGTTGGTTGCCTTACGAAACTCGGTGCAAAGCGGGCCGAACTAGTGCAAAAGTTCGTGCCACTAGGTCGCATCTGAATTTTTCACAACGAAGACACCCGATCCACCCCATTGGACCCTAAACTAACATGTTGGTGTGTTTCGTACTATTTGGGTGCATTAGGGACCATTCGGTTGCCTTACGGAACTCGGTGCAAAATGGGCCGAACTAGTGCAAAAGTTCGGGCCACGAAATCGCTTCGGAATTTTTTGCGACGAACGCACCCGATCCACCCCATTGGACCCACAACTAGCGTTTTGGTGCATTATGTACTATTTGGGTGCATTAGGGACCGTTTGGTTGCCTTACGAAAATCGGTGCAAAACAGGCCGAACTAGTGCAAAAGTTCGTGCCACGAAGTCACATCGGAATGTTTCGCAACGAACGCACCCGATCCACCCCATTTGACCCTAAACTGACATTTTGGTGAGTTTTGTACTATTTGGGTGCATTTGGGACCGTTCGGTTGCCTTACAGAACTCGGTGCAAAACGGGCCGAACTAGTGCAAAAGTTCGTGCCACGAAGTCGCGTCGGAAATTTTCGCAACGAACCACACACGATCCACCTTATAGGACACTAAACTGATGTTTTAGTGCGTTTCGTACTATTTGGGTGCATTTGAGACCGTTTGGTTGCCTTAGGAACTTGGTGCAAAACGGGCCGAACTAGTGCAAAAGTTCGTGCCACGAAGTCGCATCGGAATTTTTCGCGATGATGGCACCCGATCCAACCCATTGGACCCAAAACTAACATTTTGATGCGTTTCGTACTACTTGGGGTGCATTTGGGACCGTTTGGTTGCCTTACGAAACTCGGTGCAAAACGGGCCGAAGTAGTGCAAAATTTCGTGCCACGAAGTCACGTGAGATTTTTTCCCAACGAACGCACACGATCCACCTTATAGGACCCTAAACTGATGTTTTAGTGTGTTTCCGTACTATTTGAGTGCATTTGAGACCGTTTGGTTGCCTTAGGAACTTGGTGCAAAACAGGGCGAACTAGTGCAAAAGTTCGTGCCACGAAGTCGCATCGGAATTTTTCGCGATGAAGGCACCCGATCCAACCCATTGGACCCTAAACTAACATTTTGGTGCGTTTCGTTCTACTTGGGTGCATTTGGGACCGTTCGGTTATCTTACGGAACTCGGTGCAAAACGGGCCTAACTAGTGCAAAAGTTCGTGCCACGAAGTCGCGTCGGAATTTTTCGCAACAAACAAACCCGATCCACCCCATTGGACCCTAAACTAATGTTTTGGTGCATTTCGTACTACTTGGGTGCATTTCGGACCGTTGGGCTCCCTTACAAAACTCGGTTGCAAAACGGGCCGAACTAGTGCAAAAGTTCGTGCCACGAAGTCGCGTCAGAAATTTTCGCAACGAACGCACACGATCAACCTTATAGGACCCTAAACTGATGTTTTAGTGCGTTCCGTACTATTTGGGTGCATTTGAGACCGTTTGGTTGCCTTACGAAACTCGGTGCAAAACGGGCCGAACTAGGGCAAAAGTTCGTGCCACGAAGTCGCTTCAGAATTTTTCACAACAAACGCACACGATCCACCTTATAGGACCCTAAACTGATGTTTAGTGTGTTCCGTACTATTTGGGTGCATTTGAGACCGTTTGGTTGCCTTACGGAACTTGATGCAAAATGGGCCGAACTAGTGCAAAAGTTCGTGCCAACGAAGTCGCATTGGAATTTTTCGTGACGAAGGCACCCGATCCACCCCCATTAGACCCTAAACTGACGTTTTGGTGCGTTTCATACTATATTTGGTGCATTTGGGACCGTTTGGCTGCCTTATGAAACTCGGTGCAAAGCGGGCCGAACTAGGGCAAAAGTTCGTGCCACAAAGTCGCGTAGTAATTTTTCGGAACGAACACACCCGATCCACCCCATTGGACCCTAAATTGACATTTGGTTGCGTTTCATACTATTTGGGTGCATTTGGGACCGTTCGGTTTGCCTTACGGAACTCGGTGCAAAATGGGCCGAACTAGTGCAAAAGTTCGTGCAACAAAAGTCGCGTCAGAATTTTTCGCTACGAATGCATCCGATCCACCCCATTGGACCCTAAACTGACATTTTGGTGCGTTTTGTACTATTTGGGTTCATTTAGGACCGTTTGGTTGCCTTATGAGACTCAGTGCAAAGCGGGCCGAACTAGTGCAAAAGTTCGTGCCACGAAGTCACGTTAGAATTTTTCAGAACGAACACACCCGATCCACCCCATTGGACCCTAAACTGATATTTAGTGCGTTCCGTACTATTTGGGTGCATTTGAGACCGTTTGGTTGCCTTACGGAACTCGGTGCAAAACGGGCCGAATAAGTGCAAAAGTTCGTGCCACGAGGTCGCATCGGAATTTTTCACGACGAAGGCACCCGATCCACCCCATTGGATGCTAAACTGATGTTTTTGTGCATTTCATACTACTTGGGTGCATTAGGGACCGTTCGGTTGCCTTACGGAACTCGGTGCAAAATGGGCCGAACTAGTGCAAAAGTTCGTGCCACGAAATCGCTTTGGAATTTTTGGCGACGAACGCACCCGATCCACCCCATTGGACCCTCAACTAACGTTTTGGTGCATTACGTACTATTTGGGGTGCATTAGGGACCGTATTTGGTTGCCTTACGAAAATCGGTGCAAAACAGGCCGAACTAGTGCAAAAGTTCGTGCCACGAAATCACGTCGGAATGTTTCGCAACGAACGCACCCGATCCACCCCATTTGACCCTAGCAGACATTTTGGTGAGTTTTGTACTATTTGGGTGCATTGGGACCGTTTGGTTGCCTTACGGAACTCGGTGCAAAACGGGCCGAACTAGTGCAAAAGTTCGTGCACAGAAGTCGCGTCGGAAATTTTCGCAACGAACACACACAATCCACCTTATAGGACACTAAACGGATGTTTTAGTAAGTTTCGTACTATTTGGGTGCATTTGAGACCGTTTGGTTGCCTTAGGACTGGTGTGCAAAGCGTGGCCGAACTAGTGCAAAGTTCGTGCCACGAAGTCACATCGGGAATTTTCGCGATGAAGGCACCCGATCCAACACATTTGGGACCCTAAAACGAACATTTTTTGGTGCGTTGTACTACCTGGGTGATTTGGGATCATTCGGTTATCTTACGGAACTCGGTGCAAAACGGGCCTAACTAGTGCAAAAGTTCGTGCCACGAAGTCGCGTCGGAATTTTTCGCAACGAACACACCCGATCCACCCATTGGACCCTAAACTAACGTTTGGGTGCGTTCGTACTATTGGGTGCATTTGGGACGTTGGTTGCCTTACAAAACTCGGTGCAAAACGGGCCGAACTAGTGCAAAAGTTCGTGCCATGAAGTCACATCGGAATGTTTCGCAATGAACGCACCCGATCCACCCCATTTGACCCTAAACAGACATTTTGGTGCGTTTCGTATTATTTGGGTGCATTTGGGACCGTTCGGTTGCCTTACGTAACTCTGTGCAAAATGGACCGAACTAGTGCAAAAGTTCGTGCCACGAAGTCGCGTCGGAATTTTTCGCAACGAACGCACCCGATCCACCCCATTGGACCCTAAACTGACGTTTTCGTGCGTTTCATACTAGGGACCGTTGGCTGCCTTACGGAAACTCGGTGCAAAACGGGCCGAACTAGTGCAAAAGTTCGTGCCACGAAGTCGCGTCAGAATTTTTCGCAACGAACGCACACGATCCACCTTATAGGACCCTAAACTGATGTTTCAGTGCTCCGTACTATTTGGGTGCATTTGAGACCGTTTGGTTGCCTTACAGAACTTGGTGCAAAACGGGCCGAACTAGTGCCAAAGTTCGTTCCACGAAGTCGCATCGGAATTTTTCGGGACGAAGGCATCCGATCCACCCATTAGACCCTAAACTGACGTTTTGTGCATTTCTTACTATTTGGGCACATTAGGGACCGTTTGGTTGCCTTACGAAACTCGGTGCAAAACGGGCCGAACTAGTGCAAAGTTCGTGCCACGAAGTCGCTTCGGAATTTTTCACAATGAACGCACATCCACCTTATAGGACCCGAAACTGATGTTTTAGTGTGTTCCGTACTATTTGGGTGCATTTGAGACCGTTTGGTT